>NC_052500.1:23277034-23421538 GCF_016617805.1 Bactrocera tryoni
TTTTTAATTGCCTTTCAACTCGCTAGTTTTGCATTTTCAATTACCTACAATACTTCCGTCTTCAACATTTACTGACGAAGCGTGTTACACTCCCTTCTGCATGCAAATATACTCACAAATTTCCCATAAACACCTCTTTAATTTTCACATTTTTTAAATACCGTTACATATTCTAAACCGCACTGTTCTCCTTTCGTTTTTTTCACTGCTTTTCACTTCTTTTCCACTCCTTTTCACCGAGGAAAAAATTACAAATTGTTAAATTTTCCTTTTCAATTGCTTTAATATGATTTTTCTCGCCCCACATGTAACTGTATCTGTTGGATACACGACCCGAATAACAACTATGCGTGACTGACCGTCGGCAAGCATCGGCAGCGGCATCGTCTTTTGCAACGTGGCTATAATTGGATATGACTGTATGTTCTCGGCATTCGGTGCTCGGGCGGTGCACCCATACACACACATCTATGTATATAAATCGCATAAATCGCATGCTTGTAACTACAAAAACAACAAATCCATGATGGATTCTGCGCAATGCATGCGTGGTACCGACACTAAAACCAAAGGATAAGGGATCATACAAAAAAAAAATACATAGTAGAAATTGTTGTTGCCACATTGTGCTCTCAAATGGTAGTTATTACTACCTTAATAATTGTACTTGTTGTTGTTACTGACGTTGGCGCTCCGTGTAGTTGCGTTGCGCCCACTCAAAGTATGTCGACCCCATATTTGTTCGCATTTGTTAAACAGACTGACTGCCAAGCTGGGCGACTGGCAAGCAAAGGCGGGAGGCGGCTGACAACCCTTAGCGCACGGTGGGCAACAATAAAAAGCAACAACAACAGCTGCATAAACACCGCAGCCGCAACAGTTGCTCGCCATTTTTTTCTGCTTAATTTTTATTTTAAGAATTTTTCCCGTTAGCGGCAGCCATGCTGACTGTATGCATACTTTGGAGGGGCGGAGGTACGTACAGTGGTTTCATGTTGCTGCAGCTGAAGCGCTTTGCGCGTGGTGTTCGCGGGGTTAGCGGGTTTTTGTGGCTAGTGGGTGGTGGGGTAAGGCGTGCGTGTATTTCCGGCATTTGGTGGTGAATGTGTCGGCCACTAGCGCATATAGCCGATACTGTCATTGCGGTCATAATGGGAATTTGAGCGTATGGTGGAGTATTTCTGTATCCACAATTCAGGCGAGCAGCTGAATGCGATTTTTTTTGTTTTATTTTTTTGCTTTACTTTTCTTTTATGGTTTTTTTGTTTTCTTGAATAGGAGCACAGGGTGGATTAAGGAGTAGGATGCAATATTTAACAGGTTTGAAAATATCTAGTATGGGAGCAGCATTTTGGTTAACTTAAACACTTAAGATTATTTTGGAAAAAAAATGTTAAGTTTATTTTGAAAACAAAAACAAAAATTTTATGAAAAAAAAATTATTTTAAGTTGAATAAAAAAAAAAACTTTTTTAGAGGAAAAAAAAAATATTTTTTTATGTTAAGTTTATGTCGAAAAAAATATTTTATGGAAAAAAATTTATTTTAAGTTGATTTCGAAAAAAAAAAAATCTTTTTTAGGGGAAAAAAATATTTTTTTTTTTTTTTAGGTTTATTTCGAAAAAACAATTTATAATTTTTAAATTTTTTTTTGAAAATTTCGGTACTTTTAACGTACATAATTTTTACACATTGAAAATATTTAGTATGGGAACTGATTTTTAATAAAAAGATTTGAGCTAATATTTAAAATATTTTTAACTATTTTTCAATATTTTTAACTTTCATATTTGACAAGATATATTCACGAAATTTGGTATATATTATTTTCTAAAGCAACAATGTAATATCCGAAGAAATTGATCAGATCGGTTAACTATAGCATATAGCTTCCATACAAACTGAACACATAGTTACTAACAGAAAGGCACCTGAGAAGGGTATTTAGCTTCTGTGCAACCGAAATTAACGTTTTTTCTTGTTTTGTTTAATTTTATTATTGTTTAAAATATTTTAAAATATAGCTTTTTTTAATTATTTATTTTTATTTTTATTTCTTTTATTTTTTCGAAAATTTTGATATTTTTAATTTAAAAAATTTGTTAAAATGGTTTCAAAATATCAATCAAATATATTTTTAGACAACTATTGACTATTATCTTTGAAGAGTTTCATAAACGCAGAGTTTATAAAATGTTGTGGACTCAAAATATTTAACAATGTTGCCTGATTTTTTCAATGCAAGTTCAAAATTATCATTAAAATAATTTTTGCATATTTATTAATACAAGAAAATGGTGTTAAAGGCATGACAGAGTAATTTTTTTCATACGATAAACTCAGAGCTTATGTGTAGAGTTTAATGGATAAACTCGAGATTGTGATTAAATTTGACATTTACATAAGTAAGCATAGTTGCTGTTAAAGGCGCTTCAAAATAAATTTTATGTACGGAAAACTCCGTGTTTATGATTAGAGTCTAATGCTAAACACTAAAAACTACGATAAACTCGAGTTTGTGCAAAAAAAATTGTATTTAGTAGTTAAGCGTATGTTTAATAAAATTAAAAGATCCGAAATACAATTTATAGGTTTAAACCTTTCTTGCTTCCCTCTAACATTTTCAGTGGAGTTTTTACCGTTATACTATACAAACCATGCAACGTATGCAAATCATTAGGTCACTCATACACTCAACTATATGAGAAATAGCAAGTATCTGTGTTAGTATATGACCTCTTACAACAAAATATGTGAAAATTCTCGAGAGTAGGAAAGTGCGATGATGAGTTTCAGGCTTTTTTTGGACTACTACACAGAGTTTGCCTGCGGTTAACATGGTTTGTGGTGGCGTTTATGCTGAAAAGTGTCCTATTTCAAGCGACTTTGTTGCATTGTAGTTGATAGTGTATGTATAAATGAAAGAGTGACTAATTTTATCGACACTTGCAGATCGTGGTAGAAAATTAAAAGAAATTGGTGCGTAGGTAAGTTAATATATGTATTTATATACAGTTCACTCGTAGCTGGTGGGGGAATTTACCTCTATTAAGAAATTTTTAATGTGTGTGTGGGAGGTATTCTTATAAAAGAGTAGCTAGAGCGGAGAGTAATCGAAAAAAGTTAAAAAAAAAAAAAAATTGACAAAAGAAAACATTTAAGTGATAAAAAATAGAAAAAATATAAAAAAAAATTATGAAAATAAAAAAATTAAAAACTTATACAAAAAATCATTTTTATTTATTTTGAATTACTTCTAATTGCATTTACTAACATAATAACATTAAATGAGTTTGTACTGATTTTTTATTGCAATTAGAAAAAAAATTTAATAATATAGGTAAAAATTCGACTTCTGCCACCCTTTCTAAAATTTTGATCATACTTTAGGACTTAGCCTTTTAATCCCCTTTTCTCAAGCAACAAATCATATCTATAACTAGTTTATTACAGAGTTACACACATCCATCTATGTAAATGTACATACGACAAACCTATACTGGTATTGAGCAGTACACTCAAATCGGCGTAGCACTATCGGCATTCGGTAGTTGTTGTTATTTCCAGCTTGCTGATTATTTGCTGTTGCTTCATACGACTTTGGCTTTGCCATTCGTCGACTTTTACTATTTTTTGCGATAAGCCTCCACAACAATTCAAATTGCAAAATGACCATAAATATATACACACTTTAGTACAGCGAAAGTGACCACATTAGGGTAGTACATAAATACAAGTTTGTACTTTGAATAGTAGCAATGATTTCATACTCGGTCAGGTATTTTATTTTTTGCTTTGAAAGCTGGCATAATCACTTACGTGGTAAAAATACTCTTTGATCGAATTTGATGAATGGTGAATCGAACTGGCATAAGTCAAATCCAGCATTAATTTCTTACTAACTCAAGTAGTTTTTGCCTCAAAGCTGTCTTATTAAATAACATACAAAAGATTTGGTTGGATTTGATCACATATGGTAAATGGCGAAACGAACAAGCAACTCGTTTAAGTAAAATATGCTGTTGTATTCTGTTTGAGAGGGAATATAAAGAGTTTATGTCACTGTTATGATGTTTTCACAAGCTAAATAGCATTAAGTTCAACTGGGTAGCTGTTCTTTATTTCTCGTTTTAGTTTAATACCCTGAATATAAACGTTCAGCCTGACGAGCAGAGTTTAGCCATGTCTAGTTCCTCAGTTTTTGAGATATGGATCTGAAATTTTACACACGTCACTTTCTCTCTAAAAAAGTTGTTCATTTGTTGGAATCGCCGATATAAGATCACTATAGCATAAACTACATAGCTGTCATACAAAGTGAACGTTCGGGATCAAGCTCTTGTATGGAAAAATTCTTCATTTAACAAGATATTTTTATGAAATTTGGCATAGATTATTTTCCAAAGTAACGGTATAATCTCCGAAGAAATTGTTCGGATCGGACTAGTACAGCGTATAGCTGTCATACAAAGTGAACGTTCGGGATCAAGCTCTTGTATGGAAAACTGTTTCATTTAACAAGATATTTTTATGAAATTTGGCATGGATTATTTTCCAAAGTAACGGTATAATCTCCGAAGAAATTGTTCAGATCGGACCACTAAAACAAATAGTTGTCATACAAACTAGCCGATCAGTATCAAGATTTTATCCTTTTATACCCTTTTACGCTATGAGAAATGCACCTGTGTAGGGTTTTTCTTGTTATTGTACTTTTTTGAAAAGAGAGCAGAATAGAATTGTAACAATCAGAGAAGTGGTGACTTATTATAAAAAATATTTTTAGAACAAAATAGATTAAAATCTTAAAAAAATTATGAAGGACCCTAATATCTTCAATATAAGCATTATTAAATGCATATTTATTACCTAAGCATGTATGTATGTTTATATATACATATGTGCATAATATGAAAAAATATACATATGTACATTTGCGATAACAAACACACTTTTATATACATATATGTTTATATATGTATATATTTATTACAGAACTTTCAAACAGCCAGATTTACATACATACATAAATATTTATATACATATGTACATATATGCATTCAAACATACATATATTTATGTACATACATATGCATATACATATGTATATTCGTTGTAGTTACATTTGTCTTTGCGCTTGTGCGAAAGGCGAAGGCGTGTTCTTGTTCACTATCCATCGCTTTGTCCGCCGCTACTTCACGCCACTGCCAGCGGACTGCTCGTGACGCGTCAAAGCGTATCTTACAAACTTTACATTTTATTTTATCTAATTACACGCATTTTGTCGTGTTTTTCTTGAATACATAACTATACGTCTTGTCGGCCAACACACACACAAGCATACTCATACACGTTTGCCTTCGCCCACCTTCTCTACTAGGCATATATATACATGTATAAGTGTGTTTGTTGGCTTTTCAGCCTTCATTCGGTTTTCTCCATTTTATTAAGCGTTTTGTAAGTATGGTACTTGCAGCGACTGCCGGCTGGTTTTTGCCTTGTCGGCTTTGCCGGCTTGTTGCGACTTTTTTTTTACCGCCACACTTAGTAATTGTTGTTGCAGTTGTTTGACATGAAATGATGTATGTGTGCTGTCCAGGGGGAGGCGCGTTCATTTGAAATATATGACAAGGCATTTTACAAACAGAAAATAACGTTTTTTTTTGTTTTTGTAGGGAGCATGTTCACTTTTCCACCAGTGAATAATATAAAAAATACTTTGACTCTAACGATTTTAATTTTAACGGTTATTTTACTCGAAAGGCGCATAATTTACATTAAGATGATCTTCCTCTAGTTCAGGCAAAGCAGGCAACAATTGGAGTTTTTTCTGTTAACAGTTTCTACATCGTAAAATTCGGACTTATTTTTAACAATACCGGTGTTCTGATATTTTGAGCTAGTAGCTTATAAGGAAGCGCGGATACAAGTCACTTCCTAAAATTTAAGTTTATTCCATCTATGTACATATAATGGATTACTTGCTATTCTAAGAAGACCTGATAGAAGAGCTCATTTGCTTCAAGAATCGAATTTCGAGGATTTTAAGACCTTAATCAATGTGAAGATTAGCAATAATTTCTAAAAAATTTAGATTATTTCCATCAAGTACTCACTACCCGGTAGTCAGGAAAGTGAAGATACGCAATACTTCTAAAAATACTTCCATCAAGAATGAAATATGGGTTGTTTCAAGACCTGATGGTAGAGTGAAGATTTCGGTTACTTAGTAATTTTTTTTTATTTTCATCAAGTACCGACTACCGGGTGTTTTACGTTCTGACCTGGAAGTGAAGATCCAAGAAGCTGTTAAAAATATGGGCTTACCAGCTGTTTGTGGTTTATTTTCATGAAGTACCGATTACTGGGTAGGCAAGTAAGAGACGATACTAGTATGGACTTATTCAAATGAAAAATGCTTACTAGCTGTTTTAAGACCTGACAGACCAGAGATTGTTCACGGCAATTCGTAAAATTTTGATTTGTTTCCAACAAGTACAGTACAAGTTCGGTTTGGTGCGGTTTATGGACCGGCGGCGTCATTGCACGTTACTGTGAATGGGAATTGCAACCGCTCATTGATAATCAAATATTTTTGGCTCGAATTGTATGAATAATATGGACTTGGACAATATGTGGTTCCAACAGGACGGCGCCAGAAGCCACACAATGAATGTCGATTCACTCACAATCGATTTATTGAAAACCAAATTTGGCGAACGTGTTATCTCAGGAAATGGGCCAGTCAATTGGCCGCCTCGGTTGTGCGATTTGACGTAGTTAGACTATTTCCGGTGGGGCTACGTCAAGTCTGCGGACTAGGCCGATAAGGCAGCGACGATTGATGAACTTCGTACGAATATCGAACGTGAAATTGCAGCAGTATTGGCCGTTTTATGCTTGAAAACCGTCGAGAATTGGATTCAGCGTCTGGACTAATGCAAATGTGTCCATGGTGGCCATGCAAAAGAAATCGAGTTCTACCGTTTTTGTTTTATGTAAACAAAACCTTTTGTAGCACTATTATTGAAGAACCCGTTACTAATATTTTACTTAAATAAACTAAACTTTCGACTAAATTATTTTTTGAGATTATTTCTGAGTTTTTTGTTATTTAAACTCGGGTATACGAGTAAAAATTTCTTATGAAAATATATATAGAAAACTCAAAATTTAATACGAGATGGTTATGTACATATGTATCTGTTTTTCCAACCAAATATATAGAATTTTACATTGAACTAATTTCAAAAAAGTCATAAACGGTGAGCTTGGATCTACAAAAACTACGAAAACTTCCAAAATTGGTTATAGTGCTGCCTCCCTTTTGCGATTTTTATGTTATGTAAATCTTTTGGTTGCTTTGCGCACTTTTGTGTTCTTTTTCAACATTGATTATCACCATTTTCGTATACACTTTAATGTTTTAGGCATTTCGCCGTTGTTGTTATTTGGCGTTGACTATTTCTGGTTGTTGTTTTTTCGAACTCAGTTATTGGCAACCCTTGCCACATTTTTCTTATTATTATATTGCTGCAATTTGAAGGCATTTTTACTTTTATTACAGTTTATTTATTCGTGGTTATAGCGTTTGTTGAACGCGATCGCTGGCCGATCGCCGACGATCGTGAATTTGCTTATCAAGTCGGAAATCTCTCAAAGCGAACAGGAAAGGCCTAAACAAGGCGAACTGGCTATGAGAAGAAATGAACAAAAAAGGAATATAATAAAATGAAGTGAAATATAGAGAAGACAAAATGAGAAAAAAATAACAAGAACAGCATAAATTTAAGTAGGACGGCGCAGAAATGTTGCTGGCATAGTTTTGACGATGCACAACGCACACGTCCTGCCAGACGTGCTCTTCTGTGACTTCTTTTAAATTTTTTTTTACACGCTTTGTGTTTTTTCTTGCTTTTGCCTTGACTACAAGGAGTTGGTTGCGTCTGCTACGGGCACAACAACACAAATCTCTTGCCCAAATGCGGCCGCTGATAAGATATCGATAGCCTTTGAACAAAACAACTGCAATAATAACAACAAACAGCGCATTTGCATAGCGGCAGTGCAGCAGCAAATCATGGAAGCTGCAGGCAAACGCAAATCCGTTGCAACTACTGTGCAGCGACAAGCGATCGGCAGAGATTTGTGTGCACCGCCAGCGGCACGGCGATCGCTGATCGATATATGTGCATGCATGTATGTATAGTATGCATGTGTGTGCGACTTTAGCGCATCCGCAATACTTTGCAGCCAGCAATAGGCCGCCAAAGCCGGTCTGCTAGCCCGACAACAACAAGACTTTTGATTTTTTCTTTGCACTTTCAGCATGTTCTACGTCAAGACTTGCGAAATATGCGTCCAACGCGACCATTCACCAACCGCGTTTAATGGGTAAATAAGCCAATAGTTACCAGTTACCGAAAGCGACAACAAATCTATTAAGTCTTTGTCAACGATTGTCTGTTTTCTAACATTGTTGCGCTTATGTTTGCCTTATGGTTATTATTGGCTAATCGCACGAGTAGAAGTTATGACTCATAACTCTAAAACAAAGCGCGCATCATACAACAAAGTGTGTGTAAAATTTACTGCGCTTGATTTTGTTGTAAAGCGGATTAAAAACATATCGTAAATGTTACGGACGAGAACAGCAACAAAGTCAGCCAAAATCAACACACGAGCATATGTGAGGCATCATAAAAAGATATTTTTTCGTTTTTTTCGTTGTTTTTTCAATGAAAACATTGATTCTTTGTTTAACTGGTTTGGTGTAGTCAAATCGCAGTAGACTAGGGAATTTCACATGTTCATAAAAAATACAATATATTACCGTATATAGTCACAGGTCTTGTAATTGCTAGGCGCGTCAAGCGTGACCAGACACAAAAAGCTGCAGATGCGGCATAAATTTCGAAGGCATGTTGTGTTCGTGTAGTTAGACGATACGAATCACTTTGTCTTACAATTGTAAGTTGCTGATGAAGTAGCTGAAGATTTCGAAGATTTGTGTGGAATTATGATTTTATGTGATCTACTGGCATAAAAGCTTAGAACAAAGAGTCTTGAGACGTTTCTGTTCATAATTCTGTATTGCTTTCGAAAGTTTGCGGGAGAAGTTCTGATATGCTCATAATCATATAAAATGTCGGGCTCACAAACAGTTTTGCGACGTTTTTGTTCTTAACTCTGGTTTGCTTTCGAAAGTTTTTTCGGAAGCAGTTCTGATAAGACCTCATCTCTTTTTCATTTTGTGCTCATAAACATATAAAAGTACAGGTTCCCTAATGTATTTACCGACCTTATGCTATAAATTGTATGTTGCGTTTTGTTGGTATGCTAAAAAGTTGGGAACTCAGCAAGTTCGAAATTTTTTTAAAGGATTTATGATTTATCAGAATAAGTTGCAGGAAGTGTAAGAAACATACTCGATTACTACACATTATCTTTTCAAAAATAATTTTTCAAAAGAAACTGGTCCCCAAAACTTTTCCTCTTCCGAGGTTATGTATAAGAAATTTAAGTAAAATCTCTCAAGAGTAAATAGAAAGCAGTTGTCAACTGATTTTAGACGTACTTACGAAGAAATCTAATAAAAAGTAAGAGATAAAAGATGAGCATAAATTCCTTGAAACAGTTAGCTAACTCTTACAGGTTTTATGAGTAAGCTTCATAGACACAACAAAAATATCACTTATTACCTTGTGAGCTATATCCGAGTCTGGTTGAAAAGCGATTCCTGCAATATAGTTGCAGTGTACAGGCTTATACGCAAGGCAGGAATATGCGTGGCTCATTGGTCTACCAGACTAACCTAAACTAATTTATACTACAGGTCGAGATCGTCAAGATCATTTGAACCAGCATTGTTTTCAAAAGACTCGAGAAATATTGTAAAAAGGCAAGGAGAAAACCTATCAACTTGGAACATGCAAAGAGTTCGTTTATTAAATTCGTTATTTTCTTCCTCTCTTCAATGTGTTTTGTTTCGGGAGACAGCAACAAAACCTAACTAAAATTTTTATGAGGTAAAATAAACTAACAAATTTATATTTAAGGAACATTACAAACGAATTTTTAGATATTTTTGCAAAATAGAAGAGTGTGTTAGAGCTTCCAGAAACTGGTGCTGGAATTGAATTGATTAGAACCCTGTCTTATGAATGAAGACTACAAGTATTTGTAAAAATATGATTTTAAACAACACGACCAATAGTAGAAGTGGTTCCTGGAGATTAGATTAGATAAGTAAGTGAGGATTGCTCCGTGACCTAGGGTCATTGTGCCCATCTTGGAACATTCGAATGTACTGTGTATGAAAAAATGTTCCGTCACTCAGCCATTTTTTGATTCGAGACCAAACTAACATAAAATAAATAATTTCAAATAATTTCAAAGCCGTAAAAAAGGAACTTTATAAAGAGTCTTAAATGATTTCATACAAAATTGCAGGGACTGTTAATAGTTTCAGTATTTTATATAGGAAAATCACTTAGAAACCTGCTTTTTAAGCAAAAATCATTGGCGTGTCTTAAATTTGGTTAGTATATACAGTCTAATACTAGATATCAGCTGAAGGCAATACACTGAAATTTCATAATAAGTCCTAATGGCTTAAAAATGTTAGAGATGTATTTACAAAAAATAAAAAAATCTAAAAAAGACTGTTTGTTACAATTACTACACACACAGACATTTATATATATGTATATGTATATATGTATTTCTATGTGCTCGTATTGCACTTTTGGGGAAACACCCGCAGCACAAGCAGTAAGCAGCCACTTTGCAACGTATTACCAACAAGGTGTAGATTCTACGAAAAATCAGCAATATTCCTGGAATAAAAACCCAGTGATACACTTCTTACTACCTGCTTTCCTACAATTTACGTTAATTCATTAATGCGAGGATGTTTCTTTTGCTCAATTTTAGCCACATAAAAAAAGAGAACTGAAATCAGTCTTCCCTCAAGCATTGTGCCTTACCTGTCGGCGAGCTGCTAAAGAGGAAGACATAAAACACATAACAGCGCTAATGCGGCTCATATCCCATATCTACGGATATGTGTGAATGTAAGCGTGTAGGTAGCCGGAGTTTGCGGCCTTTGGGCCGCTTGGTGGCGTCGGTGGACGTGCGATTGGCAATTGGCGATTGGCGTCATCGGTGCCACCACAGCCAACCGCTGTCACTGTTGCTGTTCGAATTCAATCTTCTGTTCGATTCAAGCGGGATGACGTCCTCGGCGTGGCATTCACGCCGCGCCAACGCAACGTATGAACACGTGCCCGTGAAATGCCCATTTTGACAGGCTCATCAATTTTGTAGATAAGCACGGAGGCGACACATTTTTGGCGTGAACGCGGTGCGGTACGTGAGTGTGTATGTATGTAGGTATGTGTGGGTAGGTGTTGGTTTAGAGGGATTCGTGTGTCATTGGCGCTGCATGTTAAGCAATGCATGGAAGTGGAAGTTTGACATAAGGGCAGATATTGTTAATTCAGTTTGTGCATGATTAGTTAAATGTATTTAATTAATTTCCATAAGCGAGGAATGTGAGGCAAATGAGTTTTTTAGGAAGGATGTGCATTTGATATGAATACAGGGTATAAAGTAAAAAGAAACTTTGCATATCATATAATATATATGTATATGTACATACATAAAGGTATATAAATGATTAGAGTATCGAGCTGAGTCGATTTAGCCATTTCCTTCGGCTGTCCATCCGTATATAAGCGAATTAGTCCTTCAGTTTTCGAGATATCGATCTGAAATTTTGCACACATTGTTTTCCCCATAAGAAACTACGGTATCTAAAGAAATATTTTATATCGGATCACTATAGCATGCAGCTGTCATACAAACTGATCGATCAAAATCAACTCCTTATATAGAAAACTGTTATATTTGAGTAGATATCTTCATGAAATTCAGCATGGATTATTTTCCAAAGCCACAGCATAATTACCGAAGAAATTGTTCAAATCGGATCAGTATAGCATATAGCTGTCATACAAACCGAACGTTAAAAAGTAAGTTCTTGTATGGAAAGTACTTTTATTTGTCGAGATATCGACACAAAATTGGACACATATTATTAAAGATAGTGCTGCAATATCCCAAGATATTTATCAGATCGATTCACTGAAGCATGTTGAAATTGGTCGACCAAAATCAAGTGCTTGTATGAAAATTTTTTTTTATTTGTCGAGATATCTTCACGAAATTTGATTTGATTTGATTTTATTGTGAAAAAAATAGTATAATATCCGAAAATATTGTTCAGATCGCAGAGCTATAGCATATAGCTCCCATAAAAATCCCACCGATCAAAATCAAGATAAGATCCTTTTCTAATCTTTGATGCTATAAGAAATTATCCTGTGAAGGGTATTAAAGCTATGATGTTTTTTCTAGTTTTTTGTTTTTTTTATTTAATTACTGTTAAAATAATTGGATATTGAATTTAGTGTTTGCTTCAATACTAGTCTTTTTTGGTGTATTTGTTTCAAAATTACTCAATTGAATTCTAATATTTAATTCACCTGATGTATGTATGTAATTAAATTATTTTTTCCAACTTTGACAATTTTGTTTCTTTTATATTTTGTTTTATTTTTTTAAATTTAATTTAATTAATTTTATTTTTAATTAATTTAATTCCATTTAGTTTAATTTTTGTAATTTAAGTTAATTAAAATTAATTTAATTTTTTAAAATTATTTTAATTTAATTTGATTCAATTTAATGTAATTTAATTTTATATAATATAATTAATTTTAATTTTATTTGATTTAATTTAATTAATTTTAATTTAATCTTTTTTTTTAATTTTTGTTAGTTCATTTTCTTGTAATTTAATTAAATTTTATTTAATTTCTGTTAATTGATTTTATTTTATTTTATTTCAATTTATTTAATTTAATTTTATCTTTTTTATTTAATTTAATTTTTTAAATTTTTTTTAAATTTAATTCAATTTGATTCATTTAATTAAATTAAATTTAATTTGTTTTAATTTTAATTCATATTTTTTTTTAATTTTTTGTTAATTAATTTTATTTTAATTTAATTCAATTCAGTTCAATTTAATTTAATTTAATTTGATTAAGTTTAATTTTCTTTAATTTTAATTTAATTTTTTGTTGATTTGTTTTGTTTTATTTACTTTCTTTTATTTAAATTTTATTAAATTTAACTTAATTTAATTTTAATTCGTTTTAATTTGATTTAATTAATTAAGTTTAATTCACTTTAATTTTCATTTAAATTTAACAATTTTTATACTCTCGCAACAAAGTTGCCAAAGAGAGTATTATAGTTTTGTTCACATAACGGTTGTTTGTAAGTCCTAAAACTAAAAGAGTCAGATATAGGGTTATATATACCAAAGTGATCAGGGTGACGAGTAGAGTCGAAATCCGGATGTCTGTCTGTCCGTCCGTCCGTCTGCCCGTGCAAGCTGTAACTTGAGTAAAAATTGAGATATCATGATGAAACTTGGTACGCGTATTCCTTGGCTCCATAAGAAGGTTAAGTTCGAAGATGGGTAAAATCGGCCCACTGCCACGCCCACAAAATGGCGGAAACCGAAAACCTATAAAGTGTCATAACTAAGCCATAAATAAAGATATTAAAGTGAAATTTGGCACAGAGGTTCGCATTAGGGAGGGGCATATTTGGAAGCATTTTTTTTGGAAAAGTGGGCGTGGCCCCGCCCCCTACAAAGTTTTTTGTACGTATCTCGGAAACTACTATAGCTATGTCTACCAAACTCTACAGAGTCGTTTTCTTCAGGCATTTCCATATACAGTTCAAAAATGGAAAAATCGGATAATAACCACGCCCACCTCCCATACAAAGGTTATGTTGAAAATCACTAAAAGTGCGTTAACCGACCAACAAAAAACGTCAGAAACACTAAATTTTACGGAAGAAATGGCAGAAGGAAGCTGCACCCAGCCTTTTTTTAAAAATTGAAAATGGCCGTGGCGTCGCACACTTATGGACCAAAAACCATATCTCAGGAACTAATCAACCGATTTTAATGAAATTCGGTATATAATATTTTCTTAACACCCGGATGACATGTACGAAAGAGAAGTGAAATCGGTTCACAACCACGCCTTCTTCCAATATAAAGCTACATATTTTGAATTCCATCTGATGCCTTCTCTGTACTCGTATAATATATACATTAGGAACCAATGATGATAGCGGAATAAAACTTTACACAGATACGGTATTTGAAAAAAGCCTTTTTTTAAAAATTGAAAATGGGCGTGGCGTCGCACACTTATGGACCAAAAACCATATCTCAGGAACTAATCAACCGATTTTAATGAAATTCGGTATATAATATTTTCTTAACACCCTGATGACAAGTACGAAATATGGGTGAAATCGGTTCACAACCACGCCCTCTTCCAATATAACTCTATTTTGAATTCCATCTGATGCCTTTTCTGTATAATACGAGTATATGTATATGTACTTTAGGAACCAATGATGGTAGCGGCATAAAACTTTACAAAAATACGGTATTTGAAAAATATGTAAATGACGTATAATGAAATCTCGATTATCACTTTATCATGCGAGAGTATAAAATGTTCGGTGACACCCGAACTTAGCCCTTCCTTACTTGTTTCTTATAATTTCTCCTACTTTAACTCAATACCTCGTATAATTCTTTCTTCTCTCCTCACCACACAAATTGAAGAAATCTCGACATGCCATTTGATCGACAGATCTTTCTTCATTACTGCCACAGCAGCCCGCACACAACATACTCAACAGCGAACGTTCACATAGTGCCTGCGCCTGCGCCAGCGCCTGTGCCTTAATAAATGTCAATTAATTTACGAGCAGTGATTGTGGGTGATTTTTATTGACTGACTAAATGATTCACGTACACGAAAGGATTGCTGCAGTGTCGGAGAAATTAAGGCAATTACTGTGTTGACATGTGAAAAATGTTGCAAATGGGGACACGAGATTTTTGGTTTGGCATCAAATTGGCGAATATTTACGATTTCCTAGAAGCGAGCGGAAACAAAGAGCATAAATACAACCGAAATATTGCATTCTTTTATGCCGTCCGTCATTAATTTCATGCCATAAATCGATGGAGGTGCAGACTTACGTTGAGCTTGTGGCTAATTAAATTCGGCGGAGGCGGGTGAGGAGTCAAGCGGCAGACGGTGAGTGTATTGGCACCACACAAATCGATGACCGAGGCGCTGCCAGACGAGTGACAAGCGACACAACTGGCGCGCAGATGCTATCGTAATAAAAAAAAACAATAAAAAATATCAAAAACAACAAAAACAAAAACATACAACAAACAAAAATACAATAAAAACAAATAACAACAAAAAAGTAAGCAGATTTCGTCAAGCGCTACTCGGCTAATATAAACGACAGCCTAAATGCCGACTACCAACAACACAACAACAACAAAATCACTGCGCACCTTCAAGTGCTGTGAGTGTTTATTGAAAAAGCATTTGAATAAATGAAGTGTGCGGCTCACAACTTGCCGCCAAAGGTGATGGTCATAGAAAACAAGAAGAAGAAGAATAAAAACAGTGAAAAACAAAAAAGAAAATTGTCAGAGCCGCAAATAACTAGCCGACAGACACGGCCAAATGACTTTTTAAGCACAAACTGACCGGTGCACATACATATTTATACATACATATGCACATATAAGTATGTATGTATGTATATATGTATTTCTGTATATATGTATTTCTGTATCTTTATGGGTTTGTGTGCCACGTCCTGTGTCAAGCCCACACTTTTCTGCGCGACAAAGTTGCTGACCAACCGAGCTGCAGCCGATTTTGTTCAATGATGCTGTGCTTGCGTTGTTGTTGTTTTGCTAGTTGTTTTTGCTTTTTTTTCATGCTGCTGACGGATGCAACAATTTATGTTGTATGCAACCACAAACAGCACACACGCACACACAGCCGAGGCAAGCAAATGTCAATACAAATAAAACATTAGTTGTAAGTGGAGGCAAAAACAACAAAAACAAAATAAATTACGAAAAGGATGGAGCCCTCACTTGAAGACACAAAACAAGGCGCATCCAAATGAAAGGATTTGCCGACATTCAAAATATATTTGTATATTTATATGTGTATATGTATGTATGCAAGGTAGTTGGCATATGTAGGTGTCTGCAAGTCTTATGAAGGTTGGTGTTTGAGTGTTTGTTGATGAAATGTAAACTTTTGCTAACGATTTTTCACTTATTTTTTTTAAATTTTTTTTTAATATTTTTTTATAATTTTTTTTAAATTAAATTTTTTTTTTATTTAAATTTTTTTTTTTTGCTTTGCTTTCGTTTTCATTATTCCGACAGCATAGATGTATGAGCACAAGTGTCGCAATTTGTGCCTAATTTGAGGGAGTGCTAACTAAAAGTGGCAATTAATTGGGTGATTCGAGGGTATTTGTTGACTTTGATGAGTTTGGTAATGAATGATAGGAGACAGAAGAGCAATTTTATACACATACTACTATATTAAAAAATGAAAAAAAAACTTTTAAAAATTAAAAAAAATGTGCAATTCTTTAACAAAAAAATGTATAAATAGATATTAATCTTGATTTTAATCGGTCAGTTTGTATGACGGCTATATGCTAAAGTGCTCCGTTCTGAACAATTTCTTCGGAGATTATACTTTTGCTTTCAAAAATAATTCATGCTAAATTTCATGAAGATATTTTGTCAAATAAAAATGTTTTCTATACAAGAAGTTGATTTGGATCGGTCAATTTGTATGGCAGCTATATGCTATAGGGGTCCGAACTGATCAAAATTTTTGAAAGTTATACTATAGCCTTGGAAAATACTCCATGCAAAATTTCAAGAAGATTTCTTTTCAAATAAAAAAGTTTTCTATATAAGAAGTCGATTTTGATCGGTCAATTTGTATGGCAGCTATATGTTATAGTGAACCGTTCTGAACAATTTCTTCGGAGATTATACTGTTACTTTGGAAAATAATTCATGCCAAATTTCATGAAGATATCGTGTCAAATAAAAAAGTTTTCTCTACAATAAGTTGATATTGATGGTCAGAGTCCGATATACATATGTATGTATGTATGTAGATAGGTGGTTCCAACAAATAAGTAGCTACTTAAAGAAAAAAGTAAGTGTACAAAAATTTCATACTGATATTTTAAAAACATCAATATATATGTAAATATATTTTATAGGCTATCCGACATTACCCTCTAGTTGTTACAAACTTGCTGACAAACCCTGTTCACGATATAAAAATTAAAAAAAAAAGAAATTTTTATGATATTTATAATAGTCAACATCAACTTTATGCAGCAAAAAA
The DNA here is from genome assembly GCF_016617805.1 of Bactrocera tryoni. Taxonomy (NCBI): domain Eukaryota; kingdom Metazoa; phylum Arthropoda; class Insecta; order Diptera; family Tephritidae; genus Bactrocera; species Bactrocera tryoni. Next base: position 23,294,400 of record NC_052500.1, read on the forward strand.
TTTTAGAAATTCCAATTAAACCAGTAACAATAACATAAAAACCAGCTTTACATTCTTATTCTATAACAGAATTATCTTCACGAAAGTTTTTCAAAAAAGTTGCTACATACATACTTACATATATACATGAGCCAACTCAAAGCATCAGCATGTTAACCAGTTCGAAGCCAGCAAATAACACGTCATAGTTGTCCGTATAAACTCATACGAGCTGTCAAATTAACGTCAAACTTACAATGGCCACTTGTCAAATTCGTAAGCGTCAGTGTTTTGTCTTCGTTTACTTGTATAAAGTCTATGGAACAAAGGTTTATAGCTCATTTAATGAAAAAAAGTTGTATAGCGAGTAAGGCACTTGCGTGTTTACAGTGCGGTACAAAAGTATGACACAAAATAGAAAATAAATTGATTTATTGAAAACGTTAAAAAAAGCAAAAAAATATATATATATATATCGGTATGAGAATTTGAGGATTTGCTAGGACTTTTTGCTATTTTTTTTTGGCATAAATACAAAAAAAAAACGAACGACGACGATAAATGTACGAATCGCCCTCAACTCTGCTATATGGGTAGAGATGTTCGACGCCCTCGAAAAAAGCTTTAAAATCCCCGACAACCTCAGAGCTGTGGTGCGGAGCTACCTTCGTAACAGAAAACTGCTGTACCAAACTAGAGACTTGTGGAACATCATCTACAACGCTATACTACAAGTAAAACTAGAAATGCTAGACGAGACGAAACAACAGAATAGAGAAAGACACGATGCTCACATGACAACATTGATGGGAGAATCAGACTTTTACACAACCCATTTGTTATACGATCACGGATACTTCAAAAAGTACCTCCAGAGAATGGGAAAAGTCGAAGAGCCGTCATGCCTATACAACGACGCGACAGAAGACGACGCTGACACACATTCTTTGAATGGGTGCGATGGCAACAAGAACGCACCGCCGTAGAAGACCTGATTGGCCCAAAAACGCAGGTGTGCAGATGTAAATCTCTCAATGAGAAATATGGTACGCCACCCTGAAGTAATGCCAGTGAGATTCCAGGATGTGCTGACGGTTTCTTAGAGGGGGGTTTTTAAGAATATGAAAAGGGCACAAACCGTTGCGGGGGTTACACCCCCTCACCCGCGAAAAAATTAGTTTTGGTCAATAAAATTATTTTTGTGAATTTGACTTAATTAATTTAAATTCATTATGATTTAATTCAATTTAATTACAAATTATAAATTTTTTATTATTTATATTTAATTTTATTTGGTTCAATTGAATTAAATGAAACAACGCTTTCAATTACTTTATATTATTGCAATATATTTTAATTTGATTTAATTTAATATTGTTTCATTAATTATTTTTAATTTACCCAATTTGTTTTAACTCATTGCCGTTTATATTAATTTTTGTAGATTTGATTTAATTTTAATTAAATTAACTTTGTATAATTTTATTAATTCTAATTAAAATTCATTTAATTTTTCATTCGAATTCTTAATTAATTTAATTTAGTTTTACTAATTTTTGTTTATATTATTATTTTTTTTGGATTTAAAATATTTTTGATTTTAATTAAATTAATTTTTAACAATTTTCTTAATTTTAATTAAAATTAATTAAGCGAATACTAGAATTTTTACATTATTTAAATTAATTGTAATTAAATTAAAACTAATTAGCTTAAGCAAGTTTTGTTTAATTAGTTTTATTTAATTGCATTAGTTTAAAAATATATTTACTCCCAAATATCGTTCAAGTGGGTATTTTATGATTAAAACGTTCTTTGGTAAAAAAAAATTAATTGATTTCAAATATTAGAAACAGTCAATTAAGAAAATTAAATAATAATTGCTTTTTTATGCTTAATTCATTTTAATTTTCAAAATTACTAATTAGTGATGTATACTTTCTTAATTTAATTATGATGTAAATGAATAATTATAATTATGTATTTTAAATATATTAAGTTTAATTTTTATAATTATTTTTTCATGTTTTAAACTTTATTTTTTATTATTATTATTTTTTTTAAGTTATTCGAAATGAATTTAGGGCCAACATATTGTGTGGAATCTTCTGACAAATGACAGTTGCAGGCTAAATGCCCCCAAACCAGTAAATTTCATCACCTTTCACCATAGCTTTGCACCTGTCCAAACTTGTAACTTTTCTCGGTTAGCAGACAAAAACGTCGTAAAACTTAGCTTTATTCTTAATGATACCGAAGCTCTTGTTGTTGTTTTTAATAACCGTCAGTTCTCTCTAATTTACTATTGCATGTGTTGTTTTTGTAATGCAAGTAAGTCGAGCTTAATGTTTATTTCGCTTCTAAGCGCATTACTAGCGCTTTGTTTCGCTTCACACACATATACAAATATGTGTGCACATTAGACTTTCTGTGTGTGTGTGATTTGCAACATTGCCTTGTTTTGCGCAAATATTTGTGCGCGTTCGGTTTGCATATTGACTTTTGGGTTTTATAGTTTATTTGTTACAAATAATGGGTGAAAAATCTCGCTGATATTTGCTTCACAGTGTAACGTTAACACTGCTTTACACACATTCTTTCGCAATTCTTATGAAATGCGTTGTTTTTCCGCGCCTTTTTTCACAAAAATGCCTCTCGGCACGTAAGCACGAGGGAAACGCAGCATTGGCAACATTGTGCATCGGCATTTTGCATTGTCAAGAACTCATATGCGAGCAAATAACTACAACTTATGCTCTGTTGCAGTCTCACCTCGACACAATGTTTCGTTGGACACGGCTCTTTGAAGACGCACTGCTTTGAAGGCACGCATAGCTAAAGGTTTGCAACAATTGTGGTGGGCTACACTGAGCGAAAGTGGATTTTTATTTCAGTTTTTCGATAGTATTAGATCTACACATGTTAGAGAGGGTCTCTTTGACACTTTTGTTCGATTTTGATAACTATATTTATATTCGTCCATTCGATGAATTCCTTTGAAAAGGAATTTTTCGTAGTTTTTTTTATAGATTTTCACTGGGAAATTATTTATTTGCTGATTTTTTATTAATTATAATATTCATCCAATCGATGAATTCTTCACAAAGCGAGTTTTACGAAGCGCCATCTCGTCCTCTTTAACAATTTAATTAGTTTACTCATCTCCAAGTTATTAATTTGCATGTTGCAAATTCAAATATGGCACCAATATGGTTCGTCCAATCAATGAAATACTCGTTCTTTGACCTCTATGAACCAATTTCTTTAATATTAAAAAAAAAAATAGAGTAATAATCATCTCTAAGTCATCAGCTCGCATGTTGCAAATTCAAATATGGCACCAATATGGTTCGTCCAATCAGTTCAATGAACTGTTGGTAAATGTGGTTAATAAAAGCCTTTCATACTTTCTTTCAATATTTCAATAATTTCTCACAATGTACTGATCACCAGGTCACCAGTTCGCATGTGGCAAGTTCAAATATTGTAGCAATATGCAGCAAACAATGTTGGAATGCGTTGTAAGCGAATGTTGCAAATATGCCGCAAAGTAATCGTTGCAATGGGCAGACTTGATTAACAATTACCATGAATCGGAGACGAGGCGGCGGCGGAGTATTAGCAAAAAGAATGCGTTGCACAAACACAGCAAAAATTATATCTATAGAGGTATGTTTAGATTTGGCTAAACAAAGTACCTCGTTGGGAAATAAAAAAATATTTTATAGAAAGCTTTCTGTAAAAGCTTTTTATAAGGTAAAAAAAAATATTTCAAAGTAAGCTTTCAGTGAAAGCTTTTTTTTTGAGATAAAAAAATATTTCAAAGTAAGCTTTCAGTGAAAGCTTTTTCAGGAGGTAATAAAATAAAAATTTCAAAGTAAGCTTTCAGCGACCGCTTTTTCGGGAGATAATGCTTTACGAGCACAGAAAGCTCTGTCTAACTTTTCCTCCGGAATCTTACTAGAGTATTTCAAGTTAAAAACTATTATTCTATTTAGCTTTCAGTGAAAGCTTTTAAAAGAAATAAAGCTCTTATCATAAAAAAGCTTGCGTCAGAGTTTTCTTAAATATGCTTTTACTATTTATTTTTCTGCGGAACTATTTGATTAAATGATGTTGCTGTAGAAGCACTTCTGGGGCTGAAAGTTTTTAGCGACTTTTTCTAGTGCTTTCAATTTCTGATAATTTTCAAGCTTTTTCAGGAGGTTATAAAATATTTCAAAGTAAGCTTTCAGTGCAAATATTTTTTTGAGGTAAAAAATTATTTTAAAGTAAGCTTTAAGTGAAAGCTTTTTCAGGAGTTAAACCTTGGGAGCACAGAGAGCTTTGTATAATTTTTTCCTACCGGAATATTACTAGCGCATTTCATGTTAAAAACTCTTATTCTAAAGAACTATCAGTGAAAGCTTTGCAAAGAAATAAATCTTAAACTTTTTCATCTTACTCCAGAACTATTTTACTAAATGATGTTGCTATAAAAGCTTTTCTGGGGCTGAAAGCTTTTTAGGCAACTGTTTCAAATTCTTTCAATCTCTGGCTACTGTGAATTTAAAGCTCATTTGGTATACATTATTTTCCCCATAATGTCTTCCATTCTCACAGGGCACTCACATTTGTTTGTTGGCATTTTTCGTAGATATTTGTGGAAAGTATAAGACTAGTGCGAGCTTTAACATTCGCAACAAAGTGTAAATATTGTGCAGCTGGCGCGATTTACCGCAAATAAGGAACGTGTGAGCTAGCTACACTAGACTCTGAAGACAATCGAACTTGAAGCGCGCACGCGTATTTGACAGAAAGTTGCGCGTTGCCTTCACTTGTGAATCTATTTGCTTTGAAAGTATTTCAGAGCAAAGTGCGAAATGCGACACGACAAAGTCAAACGATTGCTTGATTGCTTGCTAACGTTTGTTAGGCAAATATATGCTTGTTCTAATATCGGCTAAAATATCGCGATATATGGTATAGTTTATCAAATAATATCTAGTTTGTTGCAAACTATTCTACTCACTTCCAAATTATTAAGGAATAAGCGCGCCTAGCCCAAGCGCTTATAAATGGCTGACATTTTCCACCCGACAACCGTTAGGTGGCGCATTTATAGTAACGCCTCGTTAGCGCGCTTGCTAGGGCGACTCCACATCAATAAATAAAAAATCAATAAACGCCGCGCCGCTAATAATAACCGTAGCGGCAACACCTTTTTGGCGCGCCACAGCAATTTAGCTGTTAACCGCTGACGCCTGCACACACAAATGTGTGTCAAATATACGTGAATCCTTTTTTCATACTTCTGCGCTTGTTGTTGTTTTTTTTTTCAGTTACGAATTTTTACTGACCAATTTTATGAGTGTCGTCTTTTGCAAGCCGCGCAGCGGTTTCATGCAAGCGATTACGCGCACGCATACTCGGTCAACAGTACGCACGCAAGCGCTTTTATTTCGTATATTTTGTGCGGCGTTGACCGCACCTTCAATCGTCACAGCGCTTTAGTCTTTCCTTTTGTCTCTGCTGCTTGCGCGCCGCTTTTGATTTTATGCAAATTTTCATTGCGATTTATACGACCCACACTAAGGTGGTGATGCGGCGCGCATGCAACATATTGTGGAGCCTTCAACGCCTGCTACCACTAAAAAGCCAGCGCCAGCACATCATCAACAGCAACCGTAAAATACCGCAAAGCGGCTTGTGGACGGTGCCACCATCGTCGTTGCATTGCGCCGCGTTCATTGTGGTACGTTTTGTTAATTAATTTATATTATTTTATTTGGGTGTCGTATTTCGTGCGCGCTGTTTATTTGCTTTTCTTTTTTGTTTCTGTTTCTGTTTCTGTTTCTGCTTTTACAATGATCAACATTGAATGAGCCGTCGGCGCTGCCGGCCGTTGCACGAGTTTCACAAAGCATTTATGTAGACCACGTGAGCGTGCGTTGAGTGGCAGTGGCTGCTGACTGGATAATGAAACGCGGCGTCGTAAGTTTTATTTGGGCGCACAGCTGCCGCTGCCGCTACTATACGTACTATCGCTGCGCTTGCTGCACGCCACAAAATACCCAACGACAAATTTATATTTAATGAGTGGCATAAAATTTGAATTTCAAGAGGAAAATACCGCTGCGGCATGTTTGCTATACTTGTTGCTCTGACTGTGGCTGCTTTTGAGCGCACCGCGCGTTGACTTAAGGTAGACGCGTTGATGACAGGAGTTGGAGTCGGCTGTTTTTTTCTGATGATTTCTTTTTAATTACGCGCGCATATGTATGAGTTCTCGTCAGTGTGCTCTTCTGTTGCGATTTTGCGCGTTTTCCTTACCGCGCGCCGCCTGGCGCTACGCACACGCTTTGGCTGCGCGCTGTTCTTACCTGCTATCAGCTGATCGACTGCGCCACATAAATTGCTGATTTTATTGCAATTTAAGTATTGTTGCAATATAGGCGCTGCCATCCTTTACTTTTATAAACTTTTATTATGTTTGCATTTTGAAAAAACGCCTGGATGTGTGTGTGCGCACAAGCGTTTATATGCGCATAACACAGCGCGCTATGAGTATATGTGAATGAATATTTGGGCTGGCGGTAAACTTATTTAAGGCACACACATAAATTTCACGCTGTTTAGCCGCACAACTTGGGTGTTCCAACTGCGCGCGCCACTAAATCTTCAGTCATCTTCAGTCTAGCGCGCAGCGCGCTCAAGCGCTATAACTCTATGCTTCAGCACTTCGAGTCGCACAAAAAGCCAACCAGCTAAGATACCAGCTTTATGATGCGCGCTATAAAAATTAGCGGCAACGGTCAGCGGTGGCCCATTCGCGCAACACTTGCCAATGGTGTTGTAAAAATAATTTTTATTATTATTGCGGTAATTGTTGTTGCATTCATTAAATTTTTTTGCTTTGTGAATATAACCTTAAGACATGCGCGCTATGCATCCCGCATGCATTTATTCAAAGCTATAAGCAAAATAAAAGCGCGCGCGGCGCCAACAGTAAATCTTACAAAAGCGTTGAGATAAAATCTATTACGTATCCAATGACGCGCCGTTGTGCCAATACATTTAAGTAAGCAACTAACTATTTACAACAATTCAACGCAAGCGCATATCTGTAATATAGATTGCAGCGATTTGTCACCATAAGCGGCGTTTCATATGCTGATTTGAAGTACACGTGCGCATCTCGTACGCATTTTGTCCGCAACGCGCAGCACAGCGTTCGTGTAGCTGGTCGCACATTCATTCACCGCAACATTTCAATTTGACATAATGAGAAATACTTGTATACACTCTCATGCCGCGCCTCACTACAAAATAGCAATAAGTGGCGCGGTTGAGGTTGCGCGCGCGTTCGCGCTGTTTCGCATTAATTACTCGTAGCAAGTGCGCGCACGCTGCACTGACTATAGGTAAGCCGGGACGCATTGTAACCTGTTAGCCACAATGCTATATTTTGCTACACATACACACTCGCTGTTACACACTGACAACCAGTTCAACCTATACGCAGCCTCTTTGCTTTGAGTACAGCCCTTACTACTACCGCGCCGCCATCTTGCTCACCAGCCGCGCGTTGTGTGTGCCGCGCGCTTAATGCAAAAATGTGTAGCAACCGCTAAAGCTGAAGCTTTGCTCATAAATTAGTCACTCTTAACTGGTTGCGGCAAGTAGTGCAGTGTTTGTATGTTGCAATAATCTGCGGCAAGTGGCTTTTTGTTGGTAATAAGGTAATATTTAACTTGCCGCGCTACTTTACTTGTACTTCATCAATGAAGCGGCGAAGCGCACCAATTCTTTGAGCGCGTTGCGCTGATATGTTGCTTGTCCTGTTAGTTGTTGTCGTTGTTGTTATTGTTGTTGTTGTTATCACGCACTATCTTTTTTTGCGTTTCATTTAGTTTGCAGCGTTTATAAGTAGTGACTCTGTAGCGACTTGTAAAGCTTTTAGATATCGCAAAGCAATTTTGTTCTCTTCCATCAAGTTGGATTATTTTTTTATTTTTTAGGTTAGTTTTTTCAGGGTTGGAATCATGCGTACATAACATACGCACATAAGTTCCCTGAGTGCCATTCACTTTGGGAGTGTCCAGAAACGATTCTTTTACATATGGCTCAAGCAGCTCACGACTTCCTTAGACCAAGTGTCCTCTGGGTAGCTAAAGAACATCCATTTGAAGGAGAACTAAATTGAGAAGGCGAACCATCCCTCCCCAGAATTGTGCGCTGGGCTTGGGACCCGCTATGTGAAAAGCGCTTCAATGAAAAGGACGCGCCGTTAGTTCTGCTTTTTCTAGGTTGGACAAAAAAGAGAAGCAAATGGGTCTGTTAGTGAACGTGGGCAAGACAAAATGTCTCCTGTCATCAAACAGTCGTTGCATTCACGACTTGAATCCCACGTCATTGTTGTTGACAGCCATAATTTCGAAGTCGTAGATAATTTCATCTATCTTAGAACCATTAATAATGTTAGCCTCGAAATCCAACGCAGAATAACTCTTGCCAACAGGTGCTACTTCGGACTGAGTAGGCAATTGAGAAGTTAAGTCCTCTCTCGACGAACAAAAACCAAACAATATTATTCCCGTCCTGCTTTATGGTACAGAGGCATGGACCAATACAAGCTCGTTACGAATTTTTGAGTGAAGGGTTCTGCGAAAGATTTATGGTCCTTTGCGCGTTGGCTACGGCGAATATCGCATTCGATGGAATGATGAGCTGTATGAGATATACGATGACATCTACGCCAAATAAAGAAGAAGCAGCATTTTCAAATTTAGACCTTGCTTTTCTTCAAGTCCTTTGGATCTAACTTCTTAAGCTTAGGGTCAATGTATCAACCTACAACATTCTCAAGTGTCTCACTTATTTAAAGTTTCGAAATCGGACTTCTCTTTGTTTGTGTTATCATCGCTGTTAAAGCGGAAGAGACTTGAAAGTAATGACCTGGAATTTTTCGAAGTCTTACGACTCAAAATTAAGCGTTGACGAGCTCAATCTATCGTTCATTCCTGTAGAAAGCGTTGAGTTTTATATAAATCTCAAGCTTTGATGACGAAAATTTAGTTGAGTTTGTGTTAGAAACTCAAACCTAAGATAAGTGTTGAGAAAGCTTAGATTTCGAAGCTCTCTCATTCGGTTTTTCTTCAATCTCAACCAATTTCAGCAGTCTGAGATGAGAAAATTGAAAGCTGAACGATTGTAAAGGGTGGTCATTTTGAGGTTCCCTACTTAGTTTATAGCCCGAGTAGTCAATGATAACTCAAAAAACCTATCTCATAATGTGCAAGGCCTTTAGGCGCTTTAAGTAGACATTAGTTGGATTAATTGCCGAAATCAATAGCCAACAAATCCAAACATTATCTTATAATTTTCTACAATTCAACAACTCGCTTAAGTCCTAACTGGACATCTTCGATTCGACACTTCTGGGCTCTCTATATTTTATCTCTACTCTCTTTACACAAAAATATAGACACAAAGACTTCAGATAACCTAATTCAATATGATAGAAGATTAAGAAATAAACCATAACCGCGGCATCATCTAGCTCTACTAAATTTATGCCAGTTGCCAGTTCGATTCACAATTCGCGAAGAAAATATATATTTCATTATAAAAAACTGCAAAAATAAGTATCTCTTAGCACAATAGACCTAAGGTCCAGGTGCAATCCTCGTCTATTTATCATAAGCAATTGAAAATCAATAGTAAAATCGTAGACTCCAAGAGCCGGAAAGCAATTAACCGAGGTTCAAGTAAGCAGCGTTTACACAAATGCTTAACTCTTTAGTCCAGCATACATAGTCACTGGCACTGGAAATATTTCCGCCGTCTACCTGCGCCACCAGCCAATAAGTCATAACTCAGCAGTGAAGCGGCGCGACACCTGGTCAACTACTTAGACGTATAGACACGTCTAATTACGACGTCAAGTATTTATGAGTGGTCATAAAATGCCTATTACCATTATAATGAGTACCTATATAAATAAATAGAAGCAGACCCAAACAACTAAATGGAAGAAACAAGGAAATCACATGGTAAACCATAACTGAGTAAGCAAAAGGGAAAGAGAAGGAGGGAAGGAAAGAGAAGGAAAGACAGAGAAAGCAAGCGAGCTTGAGATTGACTGTTGGCAAACAATGTTAGGAAGACAAAAAAGCAGCTAATGTGAACCAAAAAGGAGCTCAAAGGCAAGTACGACGACGCGTCGAAAAGGCGAAACGCGGCAACAAACACAGTCGTACATATTCGTGTATGTTCGCAAGAGCGCCGTCTGTCTGCAGGAATATTTTAACAATGTAAATAAATATTAATAGAAATTAGTTGCTATTTTAATGCGGATATGCGGTTATTAGACAGGGCGCATGCATAGAAGTCCTGCCGACGCGCACAGGTAAGCAGTAACAAGAGAAGAAGAATAGAAAAAGCAGAAGTGCGTGATTTTTAGGTAGCTGTAGGCTGGACGGCGGCGTATTTCGGTTAATTGTTTTGCGCCACCTTATATGAAGTGAGGGAGAAATCTACAAACGCACACATATAAAGACATAACTGACATGATGAAGTGTCTTCCAGCTAGTGGCGACGGCCACTGCTGTGTGTAGACGGCCCTCAGCGGTAAGATGAGCTAACCTTAAAATACCACTTGACGACATGGCGATCGTGTCTTACGCGCGTCGTCCCAACCAAGTTATGAATGAAAAATCACCCGCTGCGTTCGACGCGGATAACGCACGACCAAAAAGAGGCGAGGCGCAACGAATTGCGGCGAGTCAATTTCCGAATTTGTTAAGTTATTGGTGTAGGGATTAATGGTGACAGCGCCGCGGGACCCCAATGAAAGAGTAGGCGCGTCAGCAGCGCTGCTGGTTTTGTTGTTTGTTGACAGAAGGAGTGGCTGGTGGTGAGCAGACACAACGAGCTGCTGATGAGTATGAGGGTGAGAGCGTGTGTTGAACATGGACGGTGGACGGTGGTTTCATTCAAAATACGTTTTTTGATAGGAATTTTGATTGTCTAATTTCTTTGCAATTTTTACGAAACTTCCGGTGATGACAAATGGTATATATTTTCGAATTGGTTTTTGAGGTTAGGATTTTGAGATTTAAGTTTTTTAGATAAAAATTACTTATCGCTGTTGATTATCTAATGTCAATTCAATTTACGTTACTTTTCGTGATGACCATAAGAACATTTTTTCGACAATTTTTTTGAGGTTAGGATTTTGAGGTTTAAGTTTTTCACATAAAAATGGCTTATTGATGGATAATTATTACTTTTTAAGGGAGTTTTGATATTCTAAATTCATTTAAATTTTTACGAAACTTTCGGTGATGATAAATAGTACTTATTTTCGAAATTTTTTTTGAGGTTAGGATTTTGAGGCTTAAGTTTTTGGCGCAAAAATGATTTATTGGTGAATAATTATTGCTTTTTTATATTTGATAATCTAATTTCAATCCAATTTACGGTACTTTCGTTGATGACAACCAGTAAATTTGTAGGAACATATTTTGAGGTTAGGATTTTGAAGTTTGGTTTTTTGCTTAAAATTGACATGATGAGGTATTACGAATGCGGAAATCTATTTTTTAATGAATAGAAATCAATCACCTTGTTGAATAAATATATATTTACTCACGTTGCAAGTATGTACATATGTATATATGTATATACTCCCAGTCTCAGTTAACTGCCATATGGCGCCAGCCAGCGCTTGCTCTTACTTCAATCAATGTCTAAATGACATAACTTCAAAGGTCAGCGAAATTTCGACTATTATATAGGTGGTCCCTGGAGTATTAAATAGATATGTATTTATACATGTATACAAACATATACACAAGAGAAAAATATATACTTCGCACAAGTACTTTGACTTTTGAAGTACCTTCCGCAACCCAAGTGGCATGTGACACACTTAAATATGGACTATATATATATATGTGTACATATATGTATATAATATCATAAACATACAAACACATGTTCGTACACACCTCCATACTGCTCTACATTCATTCTACGCTCACTTCTTCGCCTTGCTCTCGCTTTTCTGACTGCGCGTAAGTAATTCTATGCCGCAATATGATGCAACATTTGGCAACTCAAGTGGTGTGCGCGTCTTAAAGTGGCGCTTGATGGACATTTGCTGGCGTTGCTGCGTATTCAAAACGTCTTACAACTCAATTTCACGTGTCACTATGAAGATTTTTAAATATACAAGCATGTAATGTATGCGATGAGTAATTGTGGCTAGACATTGCTGGCGCGACATGAAGTATATAAGTATGTTTGTATGTGTGTAAGTACAAGTGGTATTGAATTACATAAGCGCCACTTAAAACTGACTTTAGTTTTTGTGAGCAGGAGGGGTGAAGAATTTTTCAAGGCGAGAATTGAAGAAAAATGTATTAAATAAAGGCAGAGTTCTTTTAAAGTATTGGTTCATAAAAAAATAATATAAAAATATGTTTAATTTTTTTTAATTAAAAAAGGTAATTATAAAAAAGTAAATAAAATTATCTAAATATATTCTAAAAATATTTTAGAAACAAACATTAAGTTAAAAAAAATAATTATAATTAAAAAATTAAAATTTTAATTAATTTAAATTTTTTTATTGAAATTTTTTTAGTGAAATTTTAATTAATTTAAATTTTTTATTATATAATTAGTTTTAAAAAAAAATTAAAAACAAGTAATTATAATAAACAAATTAAAATTAATTAAATTAAAAAAAAAAAATGTATGTATAATATATATTTATATGAATACTCGTATATGTAACTTTTTTTCAATTTTAATTACTTAATTAATTATAACAAAAAATTAAAATTAATTAAATTTAAAAAAAAAAATTATCTCTAATACATACAGACATCTGTCTATGTAATTCATTTAATTTTAATTGCTTAATTAATTATAACAAAAAATTAAAATTAATTAGAATTAAAATTCATAATTTTTTTTTAATTTTTTTAGAATTAAAATTCGTTAATTTTTTTTTTTATTTTTTTATTATAATTACTTTCTTATCTTAATCTTTAAGCTAGAATTTTTAAAGAACTCCCTCTTTGTTTCTAAAAATTGTATTTAATATTAATTTTTTATTACATATGTATATTTGTTTAACTTAAATAGTATTGACTGGAATTATATGTATGTATATAATAAATTTTTCACTGCACTCGTAATGCCCCTTAACTGTTAGTGAACTAGTGAACTGTCGAAAAGTCAGTTTTAGGTCTAACTTTTATTGCATTTACGACATAAAGATGTGTTGGTAAGTATGTAATATATGTACATACATATGTATGTTGGCTCATACATAATTTTATTTGAAAATCAGAAGCAAGTTCATAAAAATGCAGAGGCTGACTATGCATATAAATGTATGTACATATGTATGTACATACATACAAAACTTTAACATTCATTACAACTTTCCACGTCTTATGAACGAATGCAATTTAAAAATTTTATCACAATTTTTTTTCATGAGAACTTAAAAATAATGAAAACACAGATCAAAATAAGAGCAGCAAAGGCTTTGAGTTTGCTATAAAACAAAAAAAAAAAAACAAAAAACTAATAAACATCTCAAAACAGCCTCATGTCAAAGGTCGTGTGTAAACTACAAGCGACAGTGAGTTTAATTAAATGCCTGAGCGCAAGTAATGAAAGTATATAGAACAAAATAAAGAAAGTATAAAAAATAAAATAAAAAAGAAGAAGAAGAAATAAAAAATAAAAAAAAATATACAAGAACAAAAAAGTCTAAAGAATATTAAAAACATGCAAGGGTTTAAAAACCACGGCGAGAAAACAAAATAGTAAAGCCGTTTTGGTGTAGGCTCCATACAAAACAACTTCGAAAAGGGTACAACAACAAATAAATCCAGTAAAAAAGTGTGCAAGTTTTAAGCCGATTGAGGGTATGTTTTGAAAGACGCTGCTCAACTTGTACAAAGTTGTTATTGTGGAAATCTGTTTAGAACCGGTTGTCATATCGATGCCGCCACTTGAGAAAAAATTAGAAGAAATAAAAAAAAATGAAAAAAAGTAGGGAAATAGAGAAAATTTGTACATTTGTATTTATGTGGGAAAACTATAACGATTGCATATGTGCATGGGAAATCGTTTTTTGATGCATACATGCTTATGTAGATGAACTTATTCATGTGTATAAAGAGATGGTTTAGCGACGGAAGCTGTTGTGGATGCTGCATATGCCAGTTTATATGCAATATGTATTGCAAATAAGACCTTGTTTTTTGTGTAGTTTTTGGAAACATATTTCAAAAATTACCAGTTTACAAAATATTTAGTTCATTCCAATTATTTTCGACATATTTTTTTTCAAAAAGAAGAAACTTTAACACCCGTACCAAACATTTTTTTGTTTCAGATGATCCGGTAACGAGCTATAATGTTCGCCGCTAAGCCACTTTTTTTCAAAACGCTTCTGGAGATTCACCGTCACAGGTTTATTTATTAATATTTTTCATTGAAATTTTTTTCTAATATACTTCAAAAGTTGTACAGTTATGTATGTATGTATATGTCATTAAATTTAATAAAATGATATTACTCATGTCGCAGCAAAAAAAAAAACACAAATATATCCTTTTCTTTGCCTTTAAAACCTTACAACCCTTAAGCATTATTTTTTTTTAATTTTTAAATTTTTACTTTTTTTAAATTTTTTTAATTTATTATTAAATTGTTAAAATTTATAGTGTAAAAAGTTTAGCATTCCTTTTTAATGATTTTTACCTTTTCATGTTTTTTAATTTCTTTAAATCATTTTTGCAAGAAAAAAAGTCGAAAAAAATAATTTTCAGAACAAAGAACAACAAAGAAAACTTAATATATATGCATATTTTTTTAAATTTATTATTAATAAGTTTACAATATTAAGACTTCTTCTTTATATACTTTTGAAATGGGTTTTGGAATTATATGAATTTAATTATAGCAATTATAACTATAAAGTGTTAAATATAATATTTAATATTTTTTTTTAAATATATGTTATATTTTTAAGATTTTTTCCTAATTTATTTAAAAAATTATAATATAAATAAAAAAATAAATCCTTTAAAAAATATGCATTTATTTAAAAATGAAAGTGCAACTTTTTAAAAAATTGAAAACGAAACAATTTAGAAGTAGAATATGAAATATTTAGTATTTTAAAAAATTATTAAAAAATTTTAAAATAATTTTTATAATAGATATATAATAAATTTTTGCTAAAAAAAGTATGGTATATGTACATTTGAAAAAAACCTTCGACAAGTGCACATTTTTTAAATATATATATTTTTTAATATTATTTATGTTTACTATTTCATTTGAATTACTTATTAAACTTATTAATCGCGTTTTTAATTTTTTTATTTAATAATTTATATTTTAAATACTTTAATACGAGTATATTTAATTTTATAGATTTATTTTAATTAATTTGAATATAATTTAATAAACGTTTTTTTTTTAATTTTTTTAAATTATTTTAATTAATTTAAATTATTTTTACTTAATTTTACTTAGTTTTTTATATAATTCATATATTATCGTATATTGTTTGCTTATTTAGCAATTTATATTTTATTTAATTAAATTTAATTTAACTTAAATTAATTTATTTTAATTTAATATAATTTATTTTCTTTTTATTTTTTTAATTTTCTTGAATTTATTTAAAATTCAGTTATTTTAATTTATTTTTCCCTCAATTTACTTCATTAAATTTTACTTAATTTAAAATTTTTTTTAAAGGTATATATATATATGTACATACATACTCATTTATTGTTGTTGCTATTTTTTCAATTTTTTTTTAACATATTTGCAGTTCTGTGCAGCTTACCTTATCACAGGCTCAAATCCACACTTTATCTCGCCGACATTTGCCAAACGATATGTTTTCTCAGCTGGCAGCTTGTCTTGGCAAGTGTCAGCGCTTGTCAGCGTTTTGGCTACCGCCAACAGCCAACAGCGTAACAAAATATGCCACAACAACAACAATTTGCACATGCAAGCGCCAAAGGAGTAGTTATTTATCAAAAGTGCAAGTTTTGACAACGCTCGCACACATACATACAGACACGTTGTGTGGCACAAAGATATTAAATTTCAAAAAGTGCACAATTACAACAAGAACGCGCTTTAACGTAAAGCGCAGCAACACTAAGGCTGGTTACGAAGTGTGTGTAGCGTGAACTGTGTTACTTAGAGAGAAATATTGCCTTTTGGGTGCACTTATTGGCAGTAGAACACATACAGAAGCGCGCTTTTATTAATCAAAATCACACACACATACATACAAACACACAAACATGCATAGAAACACGGTTGACTGTATTTGAAAGCGCCGCTTGCACCTTTTCTACTAACTTATGGGGCGTTTGCTAACTTTGCGGTCATGTGATATTTATTTAGTCTACCGCATAGTTACATATGTCTATACACACATACATATATACAAATACTATACATAAATATTTCCATAATGAGCGCCACGCCCGTTTATCGCGTGTGAATGCCGCTACGCGCTCATTAAGCGGCGCATTCCCGCGGGACTAAGCAGACGACCGTGCCGGCAGTCGCACTCCACCAACCGGCTAACGGTAGGCGCGCGCAAATGAGCAGCAGCGTCCTGGGAGCACACACGCCGAACGCCCGCTGTGCGTTATGACACTTTGCGCTGCGGTCGCGGGTGCAAGCGTGAGCGGCACGCACACACAAGCACGTGAATCCATAAATTTACAGTTATTTTGCTGTATGTGTTTGTGTATTTTGCATATGCGCCACATGCATGTTGCATGCGCTCAGGTGCAAAACGCTGTGCCTAATACGCGCTGCGGTAGGCTAGAAGGAGGCCGCAGTAACACCAGTAGTCAGCGCGGCCATCAACTGTCAGCTGCGTCTAGCTAGCAGTAAGCGTTTTAAAAATAAATTCAAAATAAAAATAAAATTCAAAACAAAAATAATACAAAAATAAAATAAAAAGCTACAAGGAAAACTACCACTGAAAGCAAAAATAAAAATCAGCAAAAGAATTTTTAAAAATAAAAACAACAGCAAAAACGCGCCGCGCTGACGTTTGACTTTAAACGTGCCGACAATATGGCGTTCCTTATGCCGCTTTATGTGCCACAATATGCCGCGCTACATGCAAGCGACCGGCAAGCGACATGCAACGTCAGCCGCGTTTGGGTTGGTTGGCCAATTTTATGCCACACCGGCGGCAGCTACACAACAATGACCACAATGGCGGCCGCCTTGTGCCCCAATGAATAATTTCGTATTTTTGTGCATTTGCATGTTTGATTGTGGCACTCAGTGCGCCTGTCACGCAATTGGGCACGGCATTGGTGTCACTGTGCTGCAGTGTTGCATGCCACAAATACTGGCAAAAAATGCCACGTTTTTTTCATTTGCGGCATTTAATGAGTGGAGGGAAGAAAAACAGAAAAAAATACATGATTTATGTTTGAGAATCGTTTCTTAGCGAAATATTTATGAACACGCTTTGAGAATTTAGGAAGCAGTATGTACAAAATACTAAAATTTCTAGTAAATCGGTATGATAGTATCAAAATTAAAGCTTTAGTGCAACAACCAGTCTATAACGGCTAAATAGCTACTATTTTAGAACAATTGAGTACTACTACTTATATATAAGAGCATCAGCATCAATATTTTGTAAGCGAACCTCAAAATAACACTTGCTAAAATAGTAAAATGTTTCTATTCAGCAGTTCGCAAACTTTAGCGAGCTTATTTATAAAGCCAGTAACTTCAAAAATAATATTTTGAAAATAATTAAGCTTTTTAAGGCCCTTCGTATACTAGGACCAACTTTTTGTCGAATTGTAGTCTATAACTGGAAATAGCTACTATTTTACTACAGCTGACTATTACTATGTATATATAACAGCATAAGTATCAATATTTTGCAAGCGAACTTCAAAAGAACACTCGCTAAATTAGTGAAATTCTTGTAAAACAGCAACTCGGCAAATTTTAGCGAGTTTATTTATACAGCGGGTAAGTTCAAAAGTAATATGCTGAAAATAATGAAGCTTTTTAGACTCTCCGTATGCTAGGACCAACTTTTTTTTGCAAATTGGAGTCTATAACGGTAAATAGTTACTATTTTACTACAATTGAGCATTAATATTTATGTATAACAGCACCAAATTTAATATTTTGTAAGGAAACCTCAAAAGAACACTCGCTAAGTTAGTGGAAGACTTCTAAAGCAGCAGTTCGGTACATTTCAGTGAATTTTTTTATAAACTAAGCAACTGCAAAAATAATTTTCTAAAAATAATAAATCTGTTTAAGACTTTTCGTAAACTAGGAGCAACTTTTTTGCGAATTGCAGTCTCTAACGGATAAATACCTACTATTTTACTACAATTGAAATTAATATTTATATATAACAGCCTCAGCATCAGTATTTTGTAAGCGAACCTCAAAAGAACACTCGCTAAAATAGTAAAATGTTTGTAAAACAGCTGCTCGGTAACTTTATAATAAACTAAGTAACTGCAAAAGTAATATTCTGCAAATAATTACAGCACAGTCAATAAATTGTTGCGTATAAGAATACTGAGCTGTTAGTATTGTTGTTAAATATCTTTAAGAAAATATAATCCAAGTTGAACCTTTTTTAACACTTTCTTACAACCTTAATATTAGCAAATTTACTTAGCTTATTTGACATACGTTTAGAATTCAGCAAGTGGACAAAAGTATAATTAAGTACAATAAAAATTTACAAAAACACTTTAGTTGTCTATTAGGAAATCGCCTGCTTTAGGTGTAAAGAAAACGTAGAATGGCGAATCGAACAAGTAACTGGTATAAATTTCATAGACTGGTGTACTTAAATATGACTAGAAGAAAAATATGCTTACATATATGTATGTATTGTACATATGGGTACTCGCATACTTTCCACTTTGTTACCTTTACGAAATTTGGCAAAACAAATTTGAAAACGAAAAATGTCATGCCAAACGGAAGGGTAACGCCAGCCAGCTAGGCAAACATTATCGCCGCATAATCAGGTAAAGTATTTGAGGTAAGTAAACAGCAAAAAAAAAAAACAAAGACGACACAGGGATCAGCAGAAGAGGCAAAAAATAAAGACACTAAAATGTGACAAAAAAATTTATGGCATTCAAATTGGCCACAGGTAAATATTTAGGTTTATTTGTGCGCCTTAAGCAACGTAGGCTGTATATATGTATGTATATAATACACATGAACACATACAAATAACTGAGTGTGAGGGTGTTCTATCGAGTAGTTTTGTTTATGAGCCACAAAGATTTTGCACATCCGGTGTGACATGGCGATTTGCGCTGGGAACAAGAGCGACAATGAAATCGAGTGCCCACGAACAGCCGCGCTTAAATACGATCTCCAGCTGACAGATGTGTGCTGATTAAAATGTGAAAGGAAACACACACACACATAAGCGGTGTTTTATAGCTATAATTGTAGGTGTGAGTGTGTGTGTGTGGCTGTGAGAAAAAACTGCTTCAATAGCTAAGCATATTATTTTGTTTTTAGACTTAAGTTGACGTTTGTGCCAACATTCTTTTGTATTGTATACCCATTGTGGTTGTTGCTGCTGTTGTTGACTTTTTGTTTTTTTTTTGCACTGATTGAGATTTTCGTGTGCAAATCATAAATTCCAGAGAGTCCAACACTTTTCAAGTATTTGCATACCTTTTTGGCCGTTCGCTGCTGGTGGATAGTTAATTTGAGTTAAATATTTATTGCTACCTGCACACATACATACATATAAACATTTAACTATGTGTCATCTGTGTGCGATTCTAGTAGGTTTGTGGGTGCAGCTGCGCGCTGTGAGATAAGCGAGGAATTTAAGTAAAGTAAAGGTAGAAAGCAAGATACTTTTGAGTTGATTTATATGACGGTGTGTTGGCTCTAATTAGTGGAGGTGGTATAAATGTTTGGGTAGCGCCACTTAGTAGCGTTTATGATGGATTTGTGCTGGAAAATATAAAATTGATATAACTAAACTATTGTGATTGTGGGATTAGAAATTAGTGCTCATAAGGGTCAAAATTTATTTTAAAATTGTTTGAAAATTCTGCTTGATCAAGGTTTAATCTTTGAATATTTTGGAATTTTGATTAAAAAATGCAAGAGAAAATATCCACCAGAGATAATTATAGGGATTATATTATATATATATATATACATATATGTATATTGAAGCATAATAATTTTTATATTAAATTAAATAATTATAAATAAAAATTATAAATTTATAATTATTATAAAAAATGGTAAATAATATATATAATAGTTTTTTATGCGCATGGAATTTAGAATTCTTAGATATTCAATTTAATAAGCCGTGTTCGATTCGCCACTTCTCTACTCGCTATACTTAAGCTTATTCCAGCTCAGCTTTCGGTTAAAAAATTCTACATATGAGTGCAACTACATACTTATCTGGTTGAATTTAATACAAAAAAGCTTCTTCAAAGTAGTGTAAAGTTTTTTACCATCTCAATTGTTGTATACCACTTAGTTTATATCAGTTGTTTGTTCGATTCACCAAACCTTAAAGAATGTTGGGTAAGTGCATTCTTAGATATGTAAATTTTTACAGTGGCATATTTTCTTTCTGTTCCATTACAATGCTATTAGACCAGTCTATTTGACTTATACCAATTTTTTATTCGATTATGAAGTGCTATTTAATTCTATTCGAGCGAGTTACTTCTTTAAGTTTATGTAACACCTTTCTTTCTATCTACATAAATTTGATTATGCCGGTATATCAGACTTATACCAGTTACTTGTTCGCTCCCACCAAACCTTAGAGAATTTTAGTTAAATACAATCTCGTATATTGCCAATACATTTTTAAAATGACAGCATATTTTATTTCTATTCTCTCACAACTATATTGTGCCAGCACATTTTGCTTATACCAGTTATCGATTCATTAAACTCCAGAGAGTGTTGGTTGAATTCAATATAAGAG
Source organism: Bactrocera tryoni (assembly GCF_016617805.1). Classification (NCBI taxonomy): domain Eukaryota; kingdom Metazoa; phylum Arthropoda; class Insecta; order Diptera; family Tephritidae; genus Bactrocera; species Bactrocera tryoni. The sequence continues at coordinate 23,315,422 of NC_052500.1, forward strand.
TTATACTTCTTTAAAGTAGCATATCACCTTACTATTTTATCACAATCGCAATAGACCCAACTATTGTCTTATACCAGTTGGTTGTACGATTCGCCAAATCTTATTAATTGTTGTTCAGTTCTTTTCAAGATTTTATTCTTATTTTAATTAGCAAAACTTGTTTTTATTATATCTAAATCTTATTATACCAGTATATCAGACTTATACCAGTTGTTTGTTCGATTCAAAAAACTTTATAAAGTGTTGTTTAGTTCCATATAAGATTTTATACTGACTTTAATACGAATAACTTTTTTATATTCTATCTAAATCATATTATACCAGTGAATCAGATTTATACAAGTTGTTTGTTCGATTCCCAAACTTTAGATAGTGTTATCCCAGAGTGGGAATTCACTCTCAAACACTTCCTTTTACATTTCGTTAATATAAGTAAACTTAGTTGTGATTTTCAAAGCAACTTAAAAGAATAAGTCTCTAAAGAGAATAAGAGCAAGCTGCAAAAATAGTTTTGAGTGCCTCTTTCGAAAGTTCAAAGCCATCATATGAATATAAAATGAAATTGGCTGTGACTGCTTCAATATTAGGAAATTATTTCTAGAGCTTTTAAAAAACTCCTTGGCAACCAAGTGGGGTCTATTTGTGCTGCTGTGATTCACAATATTGCCTGATCTTTAACTGAAATAGGGTAAAAATATATTCGATTTAATACAAATGTTCCACGCTCTAAATTGTATATGTAATACCTGTATACCTGTATAGAAACCTCATACTTCCAATCCGTTTTCTCTTTACCCAAACCGCTTAGTAACTATGTTAAAACTTCAAAAAATTTATAAAAATATGCTTGTTATAGAAAAAAATAAAATAAAAAAAGGCAACATGTAAAAAGTGACTTAGTTTTTAAATTGATTGGCTCATCACTTATCCCTTCGCCATATGTGAAATAGCATGCGAGCACATACAAAGATATATGGATATAGATGAGTAAGTGAATATTTTTCATATTTATATGCAAATGCCTACACCTGTTTCTTTCACCGCGGTTGCCAATAATTTGATTAACGATAATTTGTATTCGATTGTGAAGAGTAGCGTTTGCACTAATTAGTTAAATTGGTTAGTTTGTTTCACAGACATAGCAATTATTTCCACTAATTTATGGCAAATTAATTTCAGCTGCTGACTACAAGCAACAAATGCAGAAATGCGCAAAAATTTAATGAAATGAAATATTAAAAAAAAAGAAATGCAAATGCGACTTGAATTGATTTATGCGTGAATTTGAGCAAAAACAGATGTAGTCGCTAAAAGGGTGGCTGGGTATTTCAAAATTAACTCCATTTAATTGAATTATGCTTTTTTTTTATAATTGACGAATCGAACAAACTGGTATAAAATAAAAAACTGGTATAAAGTACAAAAAATGGTATAATCAAGTTGAGCAGAATGTTGAATATCTCGTCTACTGTTTTATATTGTTGTTGCTTTCTCATATACATTTTATGAAAGGGAATACAACAACAAATATGGTTAGTAGATGATGGTGAAAAACAGATGTAGTTGCTAAAAAGTGCCTGGGTATTTTAATATTAACTCTATTTAAATTAATTATGCTGTAATAAAGATGTCGACATAAGATTGGCGAATCGAACAAACTGGTATAAAATAAAAAAAAACTGGTATAAAGCACAAAAATGGTCTAATCATGTTGAGAAGAGTGTTGAATATCTCGTCTACTGTTTTATATTATTTTTGATTTCTTATATACATTTTATGAAAAAAATAGCAAAAAATATGGTTAGTAGATGATGGTGAAAAACAGATGAAATCGGTAAATAAGTGCCTGAATTTTTTATTATTAACTCTATTTAATTTAATTATGCTCTAATAAAAAAATCTACATAAAATTTGCGAATCGAACAAACTGGTATAAAATTAAAGAAAAACTGGTATAAATCACTTGTATAAGCATGTTGAGCTGAAAGAGTGATGCATATTTCTCCTACTGTCTTATATTGTTGTTGCTTTCTCATGTACATTTTATGAAAGCAATATAGCTTCAAATATGGCTATATCGATATAATATGTTGAATCGAACACGACTATCTTAACTTTGTGAGCTAATTGAAAGTATTTTCTTTTCGTCATAAATTCTTTTATTTTTCAGTTTATAGCGACTTTATTAGTTTAAAATTGTCATACTGAATATTTTGAGGTCTTCTAATAGAAGTTTCTACCACCTTTCCTACCAAATAGCATAGAGCTGCAAGGCTAACGAATATTTGAATGGCTCAAAGATAAAGTCGTGTAGTCATCGAAAACTTGACTCGAGCGAGTCATACATCCACCGCTGTTAATGACTATAACATTCAAAAATTTAAGGAAACAGTTCTTGAAAATGGACGTGTTGGCATTATAGAAATAGCAGAGGTTCTCAGTATCTCTTATGGATCAACTCCACACATTTTAATTAATGTTTTGGGTATAGTATTGGATATGAAGCGTGTAAATACTAGATTGCTATCAAAATACATCAATCTTTTGCAAAAACTATGCAAAATAGTAGAGGATCGTAGTATCTTTTATGGATCCACTCCACCCTTTTTTTAATGTTCCGGGTGTGGTTTATTATTTAATTTTTTTTATAATACAAAATAAATTGAAACCAAATTTTTAAATATATAAAAACTGGATTTTTTGATATTGAGTCTTGTGACTACTTGAGCACAAAAAAATAAAAATTACTTATGTACATGGCAGTTATGCCTATATTTATATGTACAGTCATAGTATCAAAGTATGTATGTAAGCACGTAACGAATGTACATATGTTTTACAAAATTTCCATATCGCTTGCAGTTAGTCTTTTTCAACTTGCAACATTTGCAAAATCACCACCATTTTGCAGCAATCAACACTGTCAACCATTTTATTACATATACTCAATCAATTAGTTAATCAGTTAATCAGCGGCTTAATTTATAGAACCGGTTTGGGTTACAAGCAAATTGTATATGTATATATTCTTATATATACATATACTTATGCATATACTATATGTGTGTGTATTCATAATCCATTATATTTGTGTGCTACCACTTGTGCGGCTTAACCTTTGCGAAATTATGTTGTCGAACAAGCATTTTTGTAGCGTGAAAATTTGTCTCCATAAAAAGTGTCAACTTTGTTTAACGGTTATTTGAATTCCAGCGCCAATAATGTGCTTTATAATAATTTACTCCTAATTATAAAGTAATTTATAATTTTACGACTGCAGCAACAACTCAATTAGTATGCTTTCCAGTGACTGTCTGTCCTAGTACAAAGTCTAGGATGCGCGCTAATATGTTACTGTTCGGCTGCTAATATTAAAGTCGTAAAAATCAGTAGTATTATCGTTTATCGTATCAGTATTCGCAAACATAAAATCGCATACACTTATCATTCGCATTAGTTTAGACGCCGCTTGTTTTGAAAACTCAGCGATTTCGGTTTGAAAAATACTGGCAATAAAGACTAGTCATTATAGACACCTTTGTTGCGGCAATTCTCCATTCGCTATGTTTGAGCGCCGTTTTTTGGTTATCATATTTATAAGAGAGGGTAACAACAGTGTGCTGTAGACAGTCGCGGAGTCCGGGGGTGTAGGAGTTTGTGTGCCAATCGGAGTTTTTAATTCAAATTCAGCAGAATTTACATAGTCACGTCAATATCAAAAATATGTTGAAAGCATTTTCATAGTAATAAAAATATGTTGGAAAGAAAACCCCCCAGAAAGCAATTCGGTGCTCGCCATTGCTTTTAGTAGTATTTAGTATTAGAGTTTATAAGAAAATCTCCTTAAAATGTTGCAAACACTTGCTTTTCAGCTCAATTTGAATATGCCAGTTTGTTTGGTCTATGTGAGTGGCTTGTTCGATTCGCCACATCATATATTTTAGGTGATTTTGACCAAACCGAATACGACTTTAATTTAAAATATGACTTTTTGGAACCCACGCCAGATTTTGTGCATTCAAAACAATGTTTTCTTTATATTACATATAATATATTAGGAAACTCGCTTAAAACTAGTATAAATTGTTATAAACCTCAACAGAAGATATTATTAGAATACCTCCTTAAAGGGTTATAACCTATTGCTTTTTCAGCTCTATTTGAATATTCTAGTTTGTTTGGCTTATGCGAGTTGCTTGTTCGATTCGCCACATCGTATATTTTAGATGATTTTGACCAAACGAAAGCCGGTTTTTATTTAAAACAAGATGTTTTGGAACCTACGTCGGATTTTTTACATTCAAAATGATATTTTCTTTATATACACATACATTTTTTTGGAAACTCGCTTAAAAACTGGTATAAATCGTTATGAACCTTAGTAAAAGATATACTAATTGAATATAGAATGAAAAAGTTTTTGTAGTTATGGAAAATTTTAAACTTTCTTCGAATATAGAAAGTTTAAAAAGTGGAATTTTAAACAGCGGCGTACTTCTACTTCAATTCGACCAAATTTTGCTTAATCGCAATGTAGGATTTTTTAGCTCAGAGCAGTTCTGTGCTTCAATTCGAATTGATGAGTAAAAAAATGTCACGCCAAGAACTTTAAACAACGAAGTTAGCTCGTTAGATACCCAAAAAGTCATTCAGAGATTCAAATCAAGAATATCGAAATCTAGAATAAACCTGAATGAATTTTGTTTTCTCGAAAATTTTGTACTGAGGAGTTCAATATAGGTGCGATAAAATACCTGAAACTAGTCTATAAGCGAAATTTTATAATAATATTCACCAAAAATTGCTAACTTATACGTCTAACTGAAAATTTTAGCTATAATTAACCCAAACCTATATAAATTTATACAACCATTGCAACAACAAGTGCACCTAACCTCGAATAAAAAGTTATGTACGCTAAAATCTGTAATTTGATGCCTGTTTGATTGACCGCAACAACCAGTTAACAGCCAATGTCGTTAATTTTATGCAATAATTAATATTTTTTAAGTTATGTGGGATAATAAAAATATTATTGGTTAACGGAGATATACGCTTGTATGCAAATTACAGCTTATCAACACTTCATTAGCAGAGTGAGTAAAAAATATGAGTAAAGAAAATAATGCTTAAAAAATTAAATAAATAAAATACAGTTAAGGTGAGGTTACGCCTAAGTATTGGAAACTTTTTCGCGGTATTCAAGAAATTCATTAAATTTGCGAGGCTCGTAAAAATTTGTAAGCAATAAAATGCATACATACATACATATGTATATGCAGGCAATAATTGACAAGCAATTTATAAGCCAATTTGTATTTTGTGCTTCTTCTTCTGCTTATTTTTTATATAATTAAATCAGTGACAATCTTTTAATTAAAATAAACTTGTTTGCTTGCGCTTAAGAGACTTGCTGGAAATTTCGAAATTTCGGGAGAAGCAATGGCGTCGGTATATATTATATACAGAAATATGTATATATAAGGTAACTACATACATATGTATATGCATAACTTAAGTATGTGTGATTGTATGGATTAATATAATGCTTAGTAATTTGTTTATAAACAAAAAGAGTAATAAATTTTATAAGAAGAACTTGGATAAATCGAATTCGACGGATTTGATTTGGATGAGAGACATACATAGACATACATATGGTCAACTAAAATGCATAACAAAGTATCATCAAAAAAATACATATCGTCAACTAAAATGCATAACAAAGTATCATCAAAAAAAAAATTGGAAATCGTTGTCAGATATAATAAACAATATATAATTATTTTGTAACGAAAACTCTAATTTTGTTTCAATATGAGTGTATGATAACCAATAAATAACCATTTTATAACCAAAACGCAAATTTTGTTTCCCCTAAAATGCAAAACAGTTTCATAAGTTTACAGGCGAAGGAAAAAGAATATAATAGAAACCACTCACATTGAAAGAAAATTTGAGTTTTGGTTATACAATGGTTATTTATTGGTTATATGTTGGTTATATATTGGTTATTTATTGGTTATATCCGACAGTGGAAGCTTAAAATTTTATGCTACATATGTATATGTAATATGATGTAGTTTATCGTAAGCAATAAAAAACTCAATTTAGATTATTTTGATGATATTTTTTTTTTTTTTAGGTGACGATATACTATTAGTGGTAGAATTAGGTACTATGCATAAAATTTTGTACATAGGTACTATTATGTGCTTAAATGCGATTATTTCTCTTAGATATCGAAACTAAGTAGACAGACGTACTTCAAGTTCATCAAGAATGACGTGTTACTATTGGAGAAGCTAGTCTTATAATGTCATTCTTTTCCAACTAGGAAACATTTATACAAGTAATTGTGGGAGAATGCTGGAGAGAGATCCTAAATGCATAAAAACTCATCAATAAGACGTAGCTAAAACTTAAATAAACTTGAAAATATTCCATAATCCTCAAAATCTAGGGACTCCACATGTTATAAGAGACACCTATAATCACTGGGTGAGTGAGAGACCGCTGATGGTGATCTGAAAATCACATAAACTTGAAAACCTTCAGCAAACATTCCATGAACCACAAAATCTAAGGCCTCCACATGTTATATAAGCTTGGGAGTTTCAGGTGCAAAGTTTTTAAGTCACACAACCTTGAAAACTTTGAAGAAAAAGACAATAAATCATAAAATGTATAACTCTTTAAAGCAAGATTCCATATATCACAAAATCCTGAAGATTTTAGAGCAGCATTTTACATGTTACCTAATCTTAAAAGCTCTAGGAAATGGTTTCAAAAGTAGCACAATATGTATTAATGGCTTTAAAGAAAGATGACAAATATCACACAATCTTTGGAGAAAAAAACATGCAGACTTTAATGAAGGAGATATCTCCAAAACCCGATACTGCGTCGTTTTGCTGGAGTCCACTGAGAAATGGAACGTTATTGGACGCATTTTTGAGACAACTGGTATTACAAAAAAATATGTTATTATTACAATAATTGCCACAAACAAAGTGCTTTCATTTTGATTTTAAATGGTGTATCTTCTAATAAGAAGCATCAAACTGAGATTAAACAGTAGGGCTTATTAAAAACTTAAGAGAATATTAGCAGAATCGAACTATCAGACATACGTGTTCTAGAGATAGAGTTTTAGCATGGGATCTGAGTTTTTTGGTCTTTAGTGAACAGGTTAGACTTGGACTTACCTAATATGCAAATTTTACATGGATCGGATGACAGAGATCCATAGATATAAAGGATCATAAGATCTCATTCAATTAAGATGCTTTTTATCCATGATCCAAACGCATAGAAACACCTGACCAGTTAGGTTTATCGGTAGATGAACTCATAATAGTCCTTAAGAAGAGTTTGTGGCAAAGTTTATAACATCCCAAAGGACACCTGGGAGATCTCATAGAAAAAAAATATATAACGGGTGAGAAAGTACTTTTATCAATAGAATTTTGAAGAGACTTAAGAGTTGACATTTCTTTGAGAAAAACAACGGTTTGTGAGTCGATGGAATCATTTAATTTCAATAGATTTATTGAGAGAACACTTCGGTAAGCAGATAATTTCACGTTTTGCGACGGTAGCCACCAAGATCGTGTGATATCACATCACTAGACTTTTTCTATAGTCTATGCGGACAATCCCGCTTCGATTCAGGCTTTGAAGCAAAACATAACGCGTATCATTCGCGTTGAAACCGTCGACAAGTGACCACTATGGTATATAGTTACCACATAAACTGAACCTTCTAAATCTAGTTGAATATTTTTTTATACGCTTTCATGATCATAAGAAATGCGCCTGTGACGGCTATTATAGCGTCGGTATTTCACTATAATTTTCAGCTTCCGTTGCTGAGCATTTCAAAAGCTTCCAACGAGTCTCAAAGTAATAAATATGTGTTCATTAAACAACTTGACTTACGTCACTGTAAACTATTGTCACATATACATATGTACATACATACATATATAAATTTTTAATTTTTATCTACGCCAATTACTAACACTGTCACAGCGCGTTTGTCATAAATTAAAGGGAAGCATTAGAAATGCATATTCAGTGAATAAAACTAACATTTTATGTCAATATATAATTCTAATTTGTTTAAACGCAATAATTTATGTGTGTGCAATTCAATATTTATTTAAAAGGCATTTAAAAAAAAATTAACGATAAATTAACTTAACCACAGCTATCCTTAGGCTGCCGCACTTTTTGCCACTTCATTACAACGTTTCATGGTCATTAGCGTTGTTATTATTTATAAGGTGACATAAAATTGTTTACTTTACGAGTGAGCGCACGAAAAAGCGAAAAAGCGCCACACTGAAACTGGATTAGACGGCTGGACGGCTGGACGGCTGGCGAGTGCGGCGATTTTGCTCGTTGGTCGATCGGTTTTCTCAGCTCAAGACACGGCGGCGGTTGAATTAGCGCGCTGATTTGCTTTTTAACAGCTAAATAAATTCGCTAAAGTATCACTCAGCGGTACGCACACACACACACACACGTACACACGCATACAAAAGCTTACACTTGGCGCGTGATTTGTTTGCGCAGGCAAATAATAAATACTGAAACTACTTGTGAAAAGTGAAGAGTTGCCTTTGGGTGACAAAAAACACACACACAAACGCACTTGTGTATATACATATGTATGTGTCTATATAACTAAAGTACGCGTATTTGCAGAATCTTGTGAAAAGTTTACTGAAATAAATTTGTCGTTAATGACAGTACGGAGCTGACGCAGTTAAGTAATTGTCGAAAGAAACTTTATTGGTGTAGCGGCAGCAGCAGCAGAAGGATACTATCAATTGCCAACTTGGCAAATTTGCGCATAAACAAATAAATATTTACGGAAAAGCAAGTGGAAAAAAGAGTTGTGTGTAAAAAATTAATGAAAACGGAAATAAATATTATGAAAATTTTTTGGAAATAAATTTATTTATGTGAAAAAATAAAAATAAGTAATTTTATTGGATAAAAAAATTAAAAAAAAAAAATTAAAGAAATTAAAAAAAAAAATAAAAAATACAAATAAATTTAAAAAAAATGAATTAAGTTTATTTATGGGGAAAAATAAGCAATTTTACTGGATAAAAAAACCTAAAATAAAAATAAAAAAACGAAGAAATTAAAAAAAATGTAAAATGTGCATACATACATACATATGTAAAAACTATGTACATATGTACATATGTATATAATGTAAAAGCAAAAGACCTTTCAAAAAACGACAAAATTTACAAAATTGAATAAACCAACAATTTTAATAAAAAAATATTAAACATTAATAATTCAGAAAAATATTAAATATAAAAAAGATATTAGAAAGTCTAAAAAAATATTAGAGTTTTAAAAAAGATAAAAAAATAATTAAAAATACATACATATGTATGTATGTACATATGTATATACAATTTATTTATTATGTTAAAAAAAATTATAAATAAAATATTATTTTTTTAAATAGAAAAAAATAAAATAAAGTAAAAAAATAATGCAATAATGCCTAAATAAAAACTTAAAATAAATAAAAAATTTCAAAAATAAATTTAATAAATAAAAATGTTAGAAATATACAAATAAAAAAAATGCAATGAGAATTTTAAATAAATAAATAAAATTTCAATTGAATAAACAAAAATTGTATAAAAAAATTAAAAGAAAATCGAAAATCTTGGTAAAAATTAAAAATGTTATCAAAACGTATAAATAAAATATTGAAATAAACAAATAAAACCAAAATAAACATTTATAAAAATTTTAAAATTAATAAATTCTAATTAAACAAAAAGGGCGAAAAGGCAAAAAATTTAAATCGAATAAACAAAAAAAGTTTAAACTAACAAAAATCTCCAAAATAAATATTTATAAAATTATTTAAACAAATCCCAGCAAAATTAAACAAAAGAGACCCAAAAAACAACAAAAATTTAGTTCTATTTCATTAATTTGACGACTACTTGAGAAGTTATCAGCGGTGGCGTTACAAAAACAAACAACCCTGCGCCAAACAAAAAAATATTAAAACACGAGAAACTCATTAAAATATTTACGTTCGCGCAGAAGTGCAAAATATAAAAAATAAACAAGCAAACAACAGAGCAAAAGTTGCAACTTTGCACAGAAAACAGTAAAGGTATGTACATATGTATGTATGTATATTTAACATACATATTTAAGTATTTTAATTGTTTTCGCTGCGGCTATAAACCAAAGTTACGCCGCGCATTCAACGCACGCTCGCTTGTCAACCGCGTGCATTGTTTCAGCAAGTTGATGAGGTGTTGCTGAAAAAAAATGTTGGTGTTTTTTGTGGCAAGGGAGTGACGTTGGTGAAGTTGTTTGGTTGAAATGAGCTTTGTTTTTGGAAAATTTGTATTTTAGAAGTTTGAACGAGTATTTGGTTTTTCAATATTTTTTGGTAACTTAGTTTTTATGCAATATTTCAGGTTGTTAAATGACACTGTATTTAATAAATTTTGTTTTTTAATATTTTTTAACATTATTTTTTGTATTTTTTTTTATATTTTGAAATAATTTTTGGTAAATTTGTTAGTCTTTGGTAGTTTTTTTAATTTTTTTAAATAATTTTTGGTAACTTTTTTAATACATATTTTTAAACAAGTTTTGTATTTTTTTTTCATAATTTAAAAATGATTTTGGTTTTTTTATTTTTTTTTAATTTTATTTTTAGTTTTTTTATTGTTTTTTTTTTAATTTTTTTTAATTTTTTTATTTAATAAACAAAAATTATTTTAATTTTTCTTAGTTTCGTTTTTTTTTTTGAAGTATCACAAATTAATTGACCACTTTTAATAGAGCTTCTATAAAATATCTCTTAAAATTATTTGGAAAAATTTTGGATATTCGAAATGTTTTCGGAAAAAAAATAAATTTTGTAGTCTTACTTTAATTTTATGCCTTTGGAATATTTTTATTTTAATTTTGAATTTTTTTTTTTAATTATAAATAAAATTTGCAATAATGGAAAGGATTGTAGTAAAACAACAGAATTTTTCGTAGAAAATTTTTAAAATAAGACAAAATTTTTCGGGAAAAATTATTATATTAAAAATTTGTTTTTTTTTATTTATAAAATTTTTTTTAATTCTCAAAATTGTTTAAAATTTTTATTATTATTTTATTTTAAAATTTTTTCATACGAAAACTTAATAAAAATATTGTATATACTTATTTCCGCAAGATAACTTTAACGGTAATACTCATTAAATACAATTCGAATTAAAGTGAAAAAATTATAAAAATCTTTAAAATAAAAAATTCTTCGAATCCCACAGCATTTTCATATAAAAATACCTCCTTAAATTGCATAATCATTTTAAAATGTGTCTATATAATTATATTTGTTCCTCAAATACTCTGCTCCCTTGCTATTTGCAACCAGCGCTTCAAGCCTTCTCCTCCCTTTTACACTCACACACGCACACCAAACACCGATTTTCACTAATTTTAAACAAAAATCGCGCTTTTAGCTAATTTTAAATGTGTGTTTTGCTGCCGCGCGTACTTCAAAGCGCAGCCAACTTCACGCCACAACCCCACCGAACGCCCGCTTTCGTCACATACGCGCTCCACACGCTGCGTGCCATCACCGCAAACACCAGAGATCGCTTTGAAAATATTAATTTGCTGCACTATTTGCGCACTTCTAAAGTGTCTCCAAAGGATCGCTGCAGTTGGCGGTCATAGGTTGAACCCACTCGGCCGTCCAAACGCCGGCCAGCCACACCGCTCAGCAGTTTGTCCGTCCGCCTTTTAGTGCGCTGCGTTTTGATGGCTGTCACAAATAATTTATGCGTTTCTACCCAAATATTAGTTATTGCTATTTATGTATGCATAGCTGTGCACACACGCACATGCACACACACACGCATGGGTGTGGGCAAATGTTGGCTGTCATTGTTTAGTGTTTTTGTTGTTGTGGTTTGTACAATATTTACTATTGCAATTGTAATTAATTTTTATTTAACGCTTGTAAATTTTGCAAAGTTCGCTCTAAAATTTATGGCAAACAGTTGATGGCACGAGATCTGCGGCAGCAGGTTGGGCACAAAATTGTTGTTGTTTAAATTTATGGTGTTGCTTGTGGAATACTTTATTTGAAGTGTAGAAGTTTGAAGTTTTATTTGGTTATTGTTCCTCAAAGCGCTCATAAAAAAGTAATTAAAATTTCTTTTCAAATGGCATGCTGTTTTTAATTAAAATTATATATTTACATACATACTTTCAAATTTTAATTTTTTTAATTTTTATTTTTATTTATATATATTTTTTTATTTAAATAATTTTTCAAATTTCAATTTTCATTTTATTTTCATTGCGTAATAATAATTATTAAAATTCGTTTAAAAATGCATTCTGTGGTATTAATTAGTTATTTTTTTTAATTGTTAAATGTTTTTTTAATGTCACTGTTTTTCAATTTTAATTTAAATTTTCTTTAAATATTTTATTCATAATTTTTATTTAATTTTAAAATTTTGTTTCTTAAATTTTTTAAATTAATTTTTAAATTTTTAATTACTTTTTTTTTAATTAAAATTTTTATTATATTTTAATTTTTTTCAATAATCAATATTTTTCTTTCAAATTAAATTTTTTAATTAGTTTTTTTTAATTTTCAAACTTTTTTAATTAATTTATTTTTTCATTTTCAAAATTTTCTTATTTTAATTTATTTTGCTTTTTAATTAAAATTTGGCAAATTAGTCTTCTAATAGCAAATATAAAATTAAATGTTGTTAATTTTATTTTATTTTTTTCTTAATTTAAATTTTTTTATTTATAATTTTTAAATAATTTTAAAATTTTTTTATTTTTAATGAAAATATTTATTTTACTTTAATTTTTTTAATAATCAATATATTTTTTTCAAATTAAAATTTTTAATTATTTTTTTATGTTTCAAAGTTTTCTTAATTTAATTTTTTTTTTGCTTTTTTATTAAAATTTGGCGAATTAGTCTTGTAATAGCAGATATAAAATTACTTTTGCAAATGTTGTTAATTTGCGGCTACTCTTTCTTGTATGAACAGCAATATGTTTTGAAAGGAAATTAATGTATGTATTATGTATATGTTTAAAATAACTTTAAAACTTATCAAAATTTATATTTTATTTTTATTTTTAACAATGCTTACAGTACACATTAGCAAATACAAAAAAATTATTGATTTAAAAAATCAATCAATCAATTTTTAGTGTTGAGTAAATTTTTGAAAATATTTTATTTTTGAAATTTTTTTATTTTTTAAACATTTTTTAGTTTTAAAAAATTTTAATTTCGCAAAATTTTGAGGTTTCGGAAAATTTTTGATTTTTAAATGTTTTTAAGTTTTAAACAATTTTGAATTTTTATTTTTGAAATTTTAGACGTTTAATATCAAAATTAAAATTAATTTTGGGCCTCTAATTAAAGATTGTTTTATTTTAATTAATTTTAATTAGATTAATTTTATTAAATAAAAGAAAATAATTAATTGGATTTTTAAGATTGATGGTGAATATTTTTTAATAACTAATTGACTTTTTTTAAGAAAAAATCGCATAGTTCTAGTTATACTTAATATTCAAAAACGGATAAGAAATTCTTTTCTAAGAAATTCATCAAACATTCGGTTAATTTAATTAAAACATGAATAATAATAATATGTCTGTGCAATTTGAAATTAAGAATTAATTCTCAAGTTTTGGATTTTGAAGTAATTTTTATTTACATAAATTACTTAGAGACTGACTGACAGCAGACTGCTTGAAATTTAAAAATTCCATTGTTAGGACAAAAAAAAATGTTTAAAATATTTATACAAAATTTCAAAAAATAAAATATATTTATTTTTAAAATTTGTCAAAAAAAAATTTTTATGGAAATGATTCGATCATTAATACATATTTTGAGATCAGAAAATAACATAATATGTGTTTTTTATTCATAGAAAGTCTTTTTAAGTTTTGGTGAATTTTATACATATTTAATTTTAAGCTATTTTTTTCTTAACTTCTCTCCACTGAATTAATCATTTTATGAGAAAAGTCTATTATGCAGCTGATTTAACAAAAATGCATTAAAAATCTGTATTTTGAACTCAAATACATATAGATATTTTTTTTAAACATCTCTCATTTATGTTTGCATACAATTATAATGCATTTAACAACATTTACTTTAATTTCCCTGCACTTTTTTAAAAAAATTTAACAAAAATTAAACAAATTGAAATCTGTGTTTTATCGCCGCAGAGTAAAAATATACTTTTGCAGCCACTTTGACGCGCAGTGACATGCAGTGCGCACACAATTAAAATGTCATTCAACCAACTAATCGAGCTCAAAAGCATCAGATACCACTGTAATTACACACGACCACCAATTGTTGATGCCATAAATCAACGCGCAGTTAAAAATCGTCCAAGCGCAGTCGCAACGGGCGCACATTAAAAACGATAATTAAACGAACGAAATACAATTTAAGCGCATAAAAGTAGAATTTGATGTGTAAAAATGAAAATAAATAGCGCTGAGCGATGTAAAAACGCGAGCAAAGCTTAACCTAAGCCATTTTCATTCACTTGCTAGACACATAAATTTCGTTTCAAGCAACTTTGCAACAAATTTTTTGTGCAAAATAAAATAAAGTCTAAGTTCAGTGCGGCTGAGAATGGACATTTTTAGTTTAATATTTCTATTTATGTTTAGAGTAGAGTGCAGAGGGTTTTGTGTTGTGTTGAGATGCTAGCTCTGCAGGCACACAGAGGCAGTCAGGTGTGGCGGCGGTAATGAATTTTGGAATACATATTTAATTTTTAAGCGCCGCTTACAAGGCGAAAATAATAAAAAAAAATAAGCGAAGAATATATGTGCATACATTTGTACAATTATAAAAACGAAAATAAATAAAAAATATTATAAAAATAGTAATAATAAGCAAAACAAAAATTTTTCTTTTGTCATAGACACGGCTATAACCGCGATAGCCGAATAAAGAAAAAAATAGAGGAAAAAATCTAAAAGAAAAATATAGAAAAAATTAGCAAAAATATTATGAGCGCGCCAAAAGTCACAGATTAAATAGAAAAAATTAAAATTAAAAAAAAAAATTTAAAATTTTAAAATTAAAAATTTAAAATTAAAATTTTTTTATTTGTTTTAAAATTAAAATTAAAAAAATTTAATTTTAAAATTAAAATTTAGAAATTAAATTTTTTCTATTTGTTTTAAAATCAAGATATTTTTAAAATTGTATATTTTTCGTTGTATTTCAACGAAATACTCATAAATGAAGTTTTGAAAAATTTTAAAATTTTTGATTTTCACATGCGAAGCTCACAGTTAGTTGAAGTGCTAGCCGGCATAACAAATTCGACGAAATATATGAACAATATTTCATAATGAGAGCATAAATTATACAAAATGTGATTTCACAAAACCTTTGTCACTAAAAATAATTATGTGATTATTATAATAAACACATTATTTATAAAAATTTTAACAATTCCAGCTGATACCCAAAATAATACCTCAAACCAATTTTTTTCTGATTAAATTTTTTTCAAATATTTTTTTGGTATTTTTCAGTGCATATAACTGGCTTTTAATAACACTAGACAATTAAAAATCGATTCGATTAAGCGAAATTACTTAATTTCGCATTAGAAATATTTAGTTCTGAAACTAGCAACAATCGTTTTACCGTTGATCAACGTGAATTAAATGTGACCATTTAAAATTACATTAAGCTCATAATCTAAGTTATTTGACCTTGAAACTAAATAAGCAAACAAAAAAAATATTATTTAAAAATGAAATTAGTCCGCCATCATTTAGGCCAATGGTTCACCATAGCGAGATTACTTCACAGCCGCAGTTGAAGTATCTGAGAGTAATATTGGATTTAAAAGCAAAAGCAATAAGTTCCGTAATATTGTATGCAGCACGAATATAAATAAAGTCAATGGATATAAAAGCAAATAACAAATAATTGCAGTGCATAGGCTTTCTGCAATTCGAGTAAAAAGTGCTTTTCGAACTATGACAACCGACGCTGCTGAAGTAATTGACATCCAGAGAGATGAACTCGAACAGCTTTCAGCGCCCGAAACAGTATCGACAGAGGAGATGAACAATAGCACTAAAATGTGGCAGCAGCGGTGAAATTCCTCATCCAAAGGTCGCTGGACCCACAGACTTATTCTGGACATCCACTCGTGGATATACAGACGACATGGGAACCTGGATTTCCATTTGACCCAAATACTTTGTGAACATGGGTGCTTTAGAAGCTACGTTTACAGATTTCACAATGACATTAGTCCGACGTGTACAGAGTATATATGTAAGTATAAGACTCTGAACATGTATCATTTTATTGCCCTCGTTACTCAAATGCAAGGGATAATTTATCACTAATACTTTTCCGAATAAGTCAATGTCTTCTGCAAATCTTAGCTTTTCTCAAAAAATATATTATAAATAACTGAAACTGATTCTTCTTTTGTAGCAAAGCACAAGTCGTACTACAAAAATGGTATCGAAAAGTTGGTTCGCTATAATCAGTGTATCATCTTTAAAGGGAACTATGTTCAATAAAGAAAACACAAAAATGTATAAAAAAATGTGTTTAACTATAGTTGGTCGTTGACTTTTCAATTCACTTGTTATTATCGGTTTCAAAAGTTGACTTCATCAATGTTTATTGGCTCTTCAAAGGTATTTTTTAGAAAATTGTTCTGGCATTTGATCAACAAACTGCATTGTTCAGTCATTCCTTCAATTTTTCTTCAAAGAATTGAGTGTTTCTTAATGAGTGGACGTTCTATAGAAATATTTTTTAGAATGTATACGAATAAAATTTTTTCCTGTAAGTAGTTCCTCCTAATATATGTACTTATAGGAGTATAAGCACGCTGAGCTTAATACTTTTTACTGCAAATATTGACAACAAGTTATTGCACTTTTAAAGTTTTTTGCTCAGCATCGAGTATTTGAAAAAAAAGATCACTAATCAGCGATTGCTTTAAATCGCCAAAGCGATCCCATTGACTTGATGTGGAATTTCGCATTTTTTTGAATATCAGAAAACTAACTCCTCTTAATACGTTCGAGATATCAGACTGTCTTCTACATAACTTATATAATTGTTGTTTATGCACTAAAAAAAAGTACAAGTATTTGTGTTATAAGAATCTTGCAGTTTTATTTCACACAAAGTTCATTCTCTCCGACTACTCAAATTAATTGTATTTTTTTCAAAAGTGTAACAGGTTTTAGGTTTCGCAGGACACCGTACCATCAAATTTTCATCTCTTTATTTCTACAATTCGTTTTCTCTTTTAATTTTAGACAATGTTCGCGCTTACTTTTGTTTATAAGTATCGGGTGGATTAAAACGATTTGCATTAAACACGAATTTTCAGTTTGAAACTTGTTGTTCATTGTATTGTAAATCATTGAAAATTAGATATTCAATTTTAATTAAATTTTCAAAATTAGAATTCTTTCCTGAAATGAGCAGGAAAGAATTTACGATGTCATATATTACCACCATTATAAAATAAATCACTTTTTATTTGTACGCGAAAGCTTTAATGTGCCACAAAGGAGACTTCAAAATGTTTGTACTTTTTATGCGAAAATTCTTAAACGCCATTTTTTTAAATTTCAAACGCCATTTTTTAAGATTTTCCACATCTTATTTATAAGTTTATGCTGGAAGATAGCATTTTTATGAGTTTTGAACGGCCATAATCCAGTCTTTACATACGATTTGGTCCCAAAGTTTTTGAGCGATCGATTTGAAATTTTGCATACATCTTTTTCGTATCAAAAGGTTGCACATTTGTTAGAACTGCCGATATCAGACAACTATAGCATATAGCTACCATATAAAATTACTGATCAAAATCAGATCCTTATATGAACAACTTTTCTATTTGACGAGATATCGCCACGAAAATTGGCACAGATTATTACCTAAGCAATTAATATCTTATCGAAAGAAATTGTTCAGATCGGACTACTACAGCATATAGCTGTCATACAAAATAACTGATTAGAATCAGGCCCTTATAAGGACAACTTTTCCATTCGACAAGATATCTTTACGAAATTTTATATACATATATTGTTAACTAAGCCAACAATGCAATCTCCGTAAAAATTTCTTAGAACGGATCACTATAGCATATAGCTGGCATATAAACTCAACGTTCAAAATCAAGTTTTTGTATGGAAAACTTTTTCATTTGACGAGATATCTTCTTGAAATTCGATATACGGTATTACCTAAGGCAATGGTGTAGTCACCGAAGAAATTTTTGAAATCGAATCACTATAACATACAGCTGGCATACAAACTCAACGTTCAAAATTAAGTTTTTGTATGGAAAACTTTTACATTTGATGAGTTATCCTCACGAAATTTAACACGGCTAAATGCCCAAGCTAACAGTACAATCTCCGAAGAATTTGTGCAAATTGAAGCTCTATAGCTTATAGCTGCCATACAAACTACATAATTGATCTAAGTCAAGAGAAAGTACTTTTTATACCCTTTCATGCTATTAGAAATGCACCTCCGGTAGATCTAACAGCTTTAGAGTTATTATAAATATAAGAACAAGTGCAGATATGAGAAGTTTGTTTACTAAACCAAATTTTTGCAGTTCTGCACAAGAATTCAAAATCTTCACTTCAATTAAATTTATAAGTTCTTGTCTTTGAGAAAACCTCAGCTCATTAAATGCGATACAAATTTACCCAACACAGTGCCGCAGCAGAATTGTATGGCTTTTAGCGCGCCTTTAACCAACTTTGCTCACTAACAGCAACACAGCATCATAAATACACTTTTCTAGCATTTCATTTGCATATTATATAATAAGAAATATTGAAAATATATGTATTTGCCATTCGCTGTACTCACTTATCACATCATGTCCATGGCAATCCAATTCCAGGTGATGATTCATCACCAGCGACGGTTGTAATCCACTTTGTGTGTGATTGTGCAAATTTGGTAGCTGGTGAGCCAAATGGCCACCAATCTCTGCCATTACCATATATTAAGCTTAAAGCGGGCGTCTTGCTGATAGATAATGAATGAATTTATGGTTTGAGAATGCAGTTTTAAAGCAAACACACACACACACGCACAAACACTATGACAACATTGATTGCCAGCGCGACACTAAATCACTGTTATCTATAATTATTCTAATTATTATTGTTGTTGCGTTTGTTGTATTATGTTGGCAAGGGCACAACGTAAAATGTAACTAAAGCGAATGTTGAGCACAAAACGAATATTGGAATTTGGCATTAATAATTGCGCTTTGACGGCGCAGGTGAAACGAAGAGCAGATTTAAGTGATTTAAGCGACGGACAACGCGACGAAGTGAATTTGTAGGGATTTTGAAGCGTTTAATGTTTTTTTTTTGATTTTTGAAAACAAATAATTTGTTAATATTATTTATTTATTATAATTTTATTTATTAATTATTTTTATATTTTTATAGAAGTCATCAGCTAATTTTGTATTTATTTTTTACTGAATTTTTAACATACATACATATGTATGTACATATATTATATTTGTTTTTTTTTTTTAATATTTGATCTTTATTCTTGTTTCTTATTATTTTTGTTATTTTTAAAACTTTTTTCTTGTATTATTTTTTTACACAGTCCGATCTTAGTTTGAATTAATTATTTTTCAAGCAAATCAAAACTCTTATAGGCGAAGCGAAGAGTTTTCGTTTGAGCAAATTGTTAAATAAATATTGAAGTTTTAGTTTGTTGTTTTGCCTTTAAATTTTTTTTATATATTATTATTAATTTTAAATTTTATTTTGAAATTTTTATATATTAATTTAAATTTTTATGTATTATTTTTATTTTTTATATTGTTATTTTTACTTTAATTTCTTAAATTTCTGTTTATTTTTTATATATTTCTTTTATTTTTAATTTTATTGTTATTTTTTATATTTTCGCTTCAATTTTTTTTAATAATTTTTTTTTTTATATTATTTTTTTTTTTTTAAATTTATTTTTATGTTTTATATATTATTTTTTTATTCAATTTTGTTTTTATTTTTATATTTTTTTGCTATTTTAAGGCACTACCAAACGGCGCTTTGGCATAGTTTACACTGATTCGATTGTTTTGCAAATCCTTAAGGACCTCAGTTTATCTATTTTTTGCTGCTGTGCTTATATACATATTATAAAATATTTTTTCTTTTACTTTTTAAAAATATTTTAAAACTCAATTTAGCGATGTTTTCAAAGTTTTTTTTCTTTATTTTAACTTCTATTAATTTTTTTATATATATCTCTCTCCCACTGTTGTTGTTCCAATGCACACAACAACAACTTTCCTGTTTTGAGACACCTCACACAACAGAAGAACACGCTCTGAGCCAAATTTCAAGTCAGCTCCTACTTTTTTCTAGTTTTGGGTTTCCGAATTTCATTGCATAACTCAAAATTCAGCACACATTATAACATTTTTCACTTTGTTAATATGTTTCTCCAGTTCCGCTTTCGTTGTACGCAATGCACTACAGCTAACGGCGTTGCGTTCCCGCGTACACACACTCACTTGCGCACATTTAAATTTTGTTTCTAATTTGTCTGCCAATAAATGCACATTTGTCAAACGCTCTCAACTTCGTACATATTTTATTAAATTCACCAGAAAAAATCCGCACCGAACGTTTGGGATCAGAGACAATAACGACGGCAAACGACTGCACGAGAACGCACCAACACTACCGAGTTGGACAACACACAGCGTTCTGCGTGGTAAATACTATGCTTATGACAAGGTCTCACGAGCGACTAAACCGGTATCGGAGTCATGTCAGCACGCCAACCGTCAGCCACCCGACAGCGCTGCACAAAAAGGCCAAAGCAACAGCAGCAGCAGCCGCACGGAGTGTATGTGTGCTTGTACGCAGGCTGTGCGCTGTAAAATGATGAAAAACATCTGTGTGCATGAGTGTGTGCGTGTGTGGCGTGCCCACCCCTTTTCGAACATCATGCCGCACTCTGCCAACGCCTGCAAGCGCCCAAGCAGCTGCAGTATGTGTTAGAGCAGCAACACTCTAGTGCGAGTGTCTGCCAGCAATTGTTGTTGTTGCTGTTGTTATTTATTTTGTATTTGGCAGTGCGTTGTCCAAGTGGTGCAACCGGTTTCGAACTCGAACAGCAGTCTGAAGCACTGTGGGCACTTTTGTTTAGCGCTTTTGTTGCTGTTGTTGTACTTTTATGCCTCGCGCTGCCTTTTATTTGCTCATTACGCCGCTCACATTGCCCACACACACACACACAGTTACTCGCATACTTTTCTCAACTTCGAAAAACAGGTGTTCGTTGCAGTCCGCCTGTTTTCGCAGTTGCCTCGTCTCGCTCGCACTTGCACCGCCACACGACATGTGCGCTTTGTTGTTGGCCGCCGCCAACCACTCACGACAATTCGTCGTGCTGCTTCCTTTGCTTTTGCTATTTCTTTTGCTGGCGCTGCATAGAATTTTTTCATTTTTTCTGCTTCTTCATTTTTTCTTTAGAAGCCAGCCGTGTGCGACATTTCATGTCCGTTCACTCGGTCGTCGTGTTGTTGTGTGTGCGTGTTTTATTTTTGTAAATGGCGTCCAAGCGGGCCAATCGGGTGAGGCTAGTGCGCCTGCGTTTGGCTGCCCATTGACGTGTTCGGGGGCATTGTGCATGCAAGTCGGCCGAGCGTGCAGTGATGTCGTTGCTTTGTTGTTGTTGTTGTTATAGTTGTGGCAGCAGGAAATGCAACCGTTTGCTTGGCACGAATAGTGGCTCCAACTGGTTTGTGCTGCCCCACCTCTGCGAGTGAATTTGTTACTGCATGTGTGTATGTACATATGCATGTAAATACGTGTATGGCTGTATGGGTGTTATGAATATGTACATACATATGTAGATGTATATGAATTTATTGCCGCTAGACGAAGGTGCTGCACAGTGTTTCGTAGAAATAAATAATTTTTATCAAATGGTTAAAAATAGAATGATGACTTGAAGAATACGAAAATTTATGATTTTTCGAACAAGCAGTGGGCGCCATATGTATTTATTTTTATACTTGGTAGTTGGGTTTAGGGTAGTTTGCTCAGTTTGGTTATTTTTATTAAAAGATTTAAAAAAATTTAAATTTGCAAAAAAAAAAATAATACCAAATTTATGAGTTAAAATATACCTACAAGCCATCTTAAACTCATAAAAGCTAACGAGATCTAGCAATAGTCTGGAGAAGCAAGGCCGACCCTTTTACATCTTCATGACAAATAACGCAGGAAATCAATGAAGAATATGGATTAAATATATCGCGATAGACTGTTGGAAGACGTTTAAATTAGTACAACTTTTTGGCTGCCCGAGTCGAAGAAACTCACTTCTGTCAAAGCGGTACATCCAAAATCGGCTACATTTCGCGGAAACACATAGGGATAAAGACCTTATTTTTGGGAAAAAATATGAACGCATGAAACAAAAATAAGTAGAATGTTTCTGATGGGAAAAGTAGTATTCATCATCGTTAGATCCCAGGTATACAAAAAAGACGATAAAATACGCAGGTTGAAATATGATGATATGGGAAGCCTTTCCTGACATGGCTTTGGCCCAATTATTCCCATTTTGGGAAAAATGGATTGGTATCAATATTTAGACATATTAAGGAACGAAACGGAACCATTTGCTTTCAATTGCATGCCCCTTCGCTGTATATTTATGCAGGATAACGACCCTAACCACACAGCGAAAATCACAAAAGATTGGCTTAAGAAAGAAAAAAAATGTTTTGGATTAGCCAGCGTTAAGCCCTGACCTTAATCCAATAGAAAACTTAAAGAACGATGTTAACCTTAAAATTGCAGCTAAAATTTTTACAAAATTTTGAATTTTGAGGATTTATGGGAAAGCATTAAGGAAGCTTGGTACTCCATGCCAAAGAAGAGACGCGAGAAGCTTGTAGAAAATATGGTATGCGGATGTGATGCTTTAATTGAAAATCTGGAATATAGAATCAAGCATTAGAAATGGGTTCCCCGAGAGTCTTGTGGAGAATTTTTATTATCATTTTGAAGAGATAGTGAGTACATACCACTTATATAGTCATATACTGATATATGCATATGTTATAAATCTATATTTATTATTTTATATTTAACCAATCGTTTTTGGAATACATTGAAATAAAAATCTATGCAGAATCCATTAATCTACGTACTATATAGTGTTTGAGATCGTTGCGAATGTTGAAAAAGGCTTGCGGTGATTGAGTTTTATCAAAAACACAGGACTGCAAAGTCTTCAAAGACGGCCGAGAGATATTAAAAAAGTGAAGGATATAAGCTTCAAAATCGTCAGACAAGTGTTAGAGGGATAGCAAGAGAGCTCGATATCTCTCCCGAGTCCGTTCGAATGATTTTGGTGAATATTGTGTTTATGAAACGCGTTTTTGCTCGACTCGCACTGATAAAGCTGAATTTTCTCGCATCGAGCCACGATTGTGACCGAATTCAAAGCCAAAAACGCAATGAATATCATTTATTAACCGAATTCAAAGCCAAAAACGCAATGAATACCATTTATTAACCACCGTATTCACCAGATTTGGCTTTGTCTGATATTTTCTTATTCATCAAATTGAAACTGACTGCGAAAGAAGAACATTTTTTTAACACTTTTTTTGACTGTTTCAATTTAAAAAATAGTAAAAATTGAACTTTGGGTATAGGGATAGTTTCAGATATAGACAAGTCTATTAAGAAGATGCCTCCTCTGGGAAACTTTTTTTGATTGTTTCGACGTTTTGAAAAAATATTAAAAATTGAAATTCGGGGATATGGAAGTTCGAGACATAGACAAGTCTACTAAGAAGACTCCTCCTCAGGTAAATCGATCAAGTAGAACCTGAAATATCGTGGGTATCGTTTTGAAAAAGCAGCAGTTTCAGTTTCGGCCGAACCAGTTGGATTTCGAGTCAGATAAATTTCCGAAAATAATTTTAAATTTGAAAAATTCTCTTACAGACATATTCTTGAATAACTAGACTTTGAAAAAAAACATGTTTTTTATTTCTAGACTTTAGACTTTTTATTTCTTGGAGTATTCGGTATTCTGTTCCATCTGTAAAACAATATGGTTATTATTATTTTGAAATGTTAAGAATCATTGCAGTTTTTTCTGATAGTTTAGGTGGGTGGTGTTGATATGAGAGTGGTTACAATGATATGTATGCATGTATATAATAAATCTGTAATTGTTCGATTGAAGTAGCCCAAATTTTAGGGGAACTATCTTGTTTTCCTTTTTATCTTCTCGTTTTTTATTACATTCAGCTATTGTGACCTGCCCAATTTTCTAACATACAGCTAAGACGACAATACTGCGATAGGATCGTTACTAAGAAACCTAACTAAATGATTTTCAGTCAGCATTTTAGCTGCTAGAATGTCTGGTTCCAGGCGAGTGTCAAAAGGTGGGCTACGGACGAGTTTTTGGATGTGGTTTAAGGAAGTTCCAGTTAAACCCAATTACTAAAGCAAAGTGTTTTTGTTGTTGTTTAATTTTGCATCACTTCGTGACAAGTTCTTAATTTTCAATCATTTCCTCTAATCCCGGTACAATAACGGAGGTACCGGGATTAGAGGAAATGATTGAAAATCACCGGAGATAATTTCAGAAAAGAGCTCAGAGCAAGTCATCATTATCACTTCTTGCAATGTTTTTAATTGAATATGCAAGACAACATATTCGGCCGAATTTTCGCATTACCACACCACTGTGCGTCGCCATTGTGCGCCAATGGGCGCTGTGCGCTGCAAAACCCGAAACAAAAAAATCCTCTTTCATTTAAGTTTGCCGCTTCGTGGCGTTAATTGCGCGTGTTGGCTGGCCGAGTCACAGTCGCGGGCATAATCTTAAGCGAACACAACCACACATGCGTATATACGGTATGTTGCATGGATCAACGTGCAACACAAGTTGAGCCGCATTGCGCAATTGGTATGCTGCTTTAAGTTGAGCTGCCTTAAATTTGCTTTCTACATACATTTATAAGCAGATTTTGCGCTGCTGCACATTTACAGTTACATAGAATATTTAGTGAGTTGCCGCTGCAAGAATTGTTAGTGGATTTAGCGCAGCAGCTAATGCTGATATGAGTGCTCTTCTTTTGCTGTATTTATATTTTTTGTTTAGTTTCCAGCTTCAGTTGCTGCTGGCAAGTTCTAATTTATTTTTTGTTGTTCTTGCTTTAAGACGCTACTTGTTGTTGCGTCCACGGCTGTCGCTGTGTGTTGCAAAGTACAATCAAAATGGTGTTCGTACTCTTCGTCAATTTGTTGCACCGCTTTATTGTGTCACTTTGTGACTGTTGTTGTTGTTGATGCATCCAAAAAAAAACTGCCTTTGTTTGCATGCTTCACCTTAGCTACTGTTTCGCAGCGCTTGCAGCACTTGCAAAGCTTGCTGTTGCCATTCTTCGTACAAAATGGTTGCACTTGCTGTAGTTATGTGCTTATATGTGTGGATGTGTGTGTGTAAATATACATATATGCATGTACTTGGCATGCATACACCCTCCGTTTGCAATGTCTACACTTGCGCTCATAAAATTCCTTATGGGCTTTGGTGGCTGCGGAGAGTTCTTTTCGCGTTCTAAGCTTACGTATGTTTGTGTGTATAGAGTTTTGTATACATATATGGTATATAAATAAGTATGCACATATATTTATACACATGTATATAACTAAAAAAGTGTATGCTTTAGTGCTATGAATGCCATAAAGCAACGCTTTGGGTGTTAACAATTTTCCACACCAGCGCACAATTTGAAGAACAATGTAAAAACTTAAATATAAATACACTAGGCAACAAAATATTAATATCAAAATTAAAAATTAAGTTTTTTGTATTTATTTAATATTCCTACAAATTATTTTTTATTTAATTAAAGTATTAAAAGAACTTTATTTTTATTCTGATCGATCAGTTTGTATGGCAGCTATGTATGTATATGCTATATAAGTGTGGTCTAAAGATATTTATCAAGAAATTTCACCGTTCTCTTAGACAATAACATCTGCTAAATTTCATGAAGATATCTTGTCAAATGAAGAAGTTTTCTATATAAAGACTAGATTTTTAATGTTCAGTTTGTATGGCAGCTATATGCTATAATTGCCTGATCTAAAAAATTTCTTTCGATATTATGGCATTGCTTTAAATAATAAACCATACCAAATTTGATTAAGATATCTTGTCAAATAAAAAGTTTTCCATACAAGGACTTTATTTTCATAGTTCAGTTTGTATGGCAGCTATATGCTATAGTGGTCCGACATCAATGGTTTTGACAAGTGAGGAGCTCCTTAGTGAGGGAAAGCGTGCGCTAAATTTCACATCGATATTTCAAGAACTGAGGGCTAATTTGGTGTAGTTACTAGTTAGTATAAGCAGAGAGACGAACAGATGAATCTGGACAAATCAAGACAACTCGTCGCGCTGATCATTTAAATATATTTGAACTTCCATAACTCGTGCTTCTTAACTTGAAGTGCTCCATAACTCGAACTTTTGAATTGGAATATACATATCAGTCATATTTCAGAAAAATTTCCTTCCATGACTCGAGGTCTACAGAACTAGAAGTCTAACTCGAAGTTTTTTTGTAGATTATGGTGATTTCAGTTAGGTAAGTTCAACTGTGTATACTTTATAGGGTATATAGGTTATACAAATTTCATATTAAACTTAATATAATGTGTTCTATATGTTATACAAAACCCAGAAACGTGTGGAAGTGTGTTCAGCAGCATCCTCTATCCCCATAAAATGTTGGGATACCCAAAGAAATGTGTTCTAATTTGGAATGCTGTTTTCGATATTTACACCCTTAGAACCATATTATATTTTTATGTGAACTAACAATGCCTACTGTACTATACAATTTTCCCGGACTTTATAATTTCCAGGACAAAAATCAACAAACTTAAATCTTTGAGAAATCTCCTTCAAACTCAGTATTATGTAACATTACTTGTGTATGTTCTATTGACTATTGCTTATAGAAACATTTTATGGGTATTACGAGTTTATTACGAGTTTTAGATGTTAAGGCGAGATTTTTTCTCTCCCTCTCTCGAAATCTACTTAAGTTAACGCCCGTTGTGCCATTCATACTCTCTATTTTAATTGTTAATGAAATTATGTTTGAACATTTCTGTGAGGTTTAGACTTCAGCTACAAATTTAGGAGCCTTCACTTTACATAATACCTTATTCCATAACATGATTTCAGTGTGGCTTTTTAGCGTAAAAATACCAAGCCATATCTCTAAATAAAGCTTTAAACTATTATTGAACGTTACTGATTTATGTTTAGTTAGAAAACAGAATTGTTCGAGCAAACAATAGCGTAAATCTAATAGATTGGCGTAGTCAAATCGATCAAAAAACTGGTATAAATTAAGAACTGGTATAACACATTGAAAAACAGAAAATGGAAAAAACAACTATTATAAGTCTAAGTTTGAATAATTATTTTATAATAAGTTAAAAAGGGAGCTGTTCGCTGCGTATTCGTCAGTGTTCATAGAGTGGTGAATCGAACAGGTAGCTAATATAAGCCTAATAGATAGGCATAATACTTTGGAGAATGGCAATCAAACAACTGATATAAATCTATAGACTGGCAAATGTTTTGGAGAATGAAAAATCGTACAAGCAACTGGTATAAATTTATATATTATAAACTGGCATAGTTCTTAGGAAAACGACAAATCGAAAAAACAACTAGTGTAAAGCTAATAGATTCGCATAACACTGTGGAGAAAAAAAAACAAATCGATCAAAAAACTGGTATAAATTCATAAGCTGGCATAACACTTTGGAAATCGGCAAATCGAACAAGCAATTGATTTGAACCTTATAAACCATATTACTTTGGAGAACGGCAAATCGAACAATCAACTGGTATAAATATGTAGACTGGTATAATACTTTGGAGAACGCCAAATCGAACAGGCAACTAGTGTGATTCTATAAACTGGCATAATGATTTGAAGAACGGCAATCGAACAAACAACTGGTATAAATCAATTAGAATAGCATAATAATATACTTTAAAAATAATTACTTCGGCATGTTTAATAAGGTACCACCAAACACTGTTATGTACAATCCAAGTGATTTACTTGGTTTTGCTTAGTATACATATATACATACATATATATATATGTATGTACCTATGTATGTATGAGAGTTTTTTCACAAGAGTGCAAGATTTCAAACGCAGAAGTGGCAAATAAAACATAGCTTATTCAAAAAAGATGTAATAATAATAATAATAATAATAATAATAATAATAATAATAATAATAATAATAATAAAAAAGTCCTGTATTCGTTTTCCTGCCAATTAAATGAATATTATCTCAACATTTGTACCTTACACCTTTAAAAGAAATTTCCAAATCAGTCTCTTTTTGCCCACTGGGTGTATCACCGTAGCAAAAGAATACTGCATTAATAGTTTATGTATCCTTCTATATAAGTAAATATCTAGAAAAGTATGGTTGTATGTTTCTATTCGTTTGATCTCGCTTGTTGTACGACAAGACATTTTGCTGCATAGTAAGCCGCATGTGTCTTGTGGTGTGGTTGACTGCCATCAATGTTGCAACATCGTTATAATTATTGATCTTTTGATTTTGTCTGCTTTTGTGGTTTTTGCCAGTTTACTCTGTCTCGCTTGCGCCAACGCTTACCATGCCAGCTTCTAGCAATCTATTTTCAAGAATTTCTATTTCTTTTTTGTTATTGTTGTTGCGCGCTGTTGTAGCAGTTCTCATGCACTTTTAATGAGACGAAATTGTAGCAGTTCATGCTTTATTTTGTGGCAGACGAGTATTTTGCCATTTTGTAGGTGCCTTAGTAGTGGCGATGGCACTAGTCGAAGCAGTAAATATATGTATGTATGTATGTATGTGTAGATATGAACAGGTGTATATGCATATGTGTGGGTGTAATATATAAACTCTGCAGTAAAGTTTAGTAGTGTCTAAGTCATCGTTTGAAAGGCGTAAAATTTATAGACTTTAGCAATATATTGCTAGAGGAGATAGTCAGGTAGCCTCTAGGTACGGAATATGTGGACCCAGCGCTTATAGCTGACTTTTTACCGAAAATGTCGGTCAACGTGTGAGGATATGTACATACATGAGATACATGTATATAATTGAAGTTCAGAGAGAATCCTTTCCTGATAATGGAATTCTGTGTGCTAAAAATTGTTTGAATCGGGTCAATACTTCGCTTAACCCGCATATACATACATATGTACCTAATATAAGAATTTTCGAACTTCCAGGAGACTTTATACCGCATATATCGGCCAATAGCCAAGTGAGTTATCTCTTAGAATGAATAAAATCGGGTGAAATCCGCTCTAGACACAATATAACTAACAAGCCTTGTGTAACCTGAAGGCATTTCTCTGGCTTTAATCCTTGCATGTTGCAAGCGTATAAAATGCTCAATACTTAGCTCTTCCTTACTTGTTATTTATGTGCTTGAATTACAGTTGATATCATATTCATATTTAGCTATTAGTATACCCTAAACAAAGCATATTTTAATCAAGCTTTTAAAAGTTGAGTGAACTTCGCCAAGTCCCTCTCTTTGTATATAAGAGTTCCCGTATCGTGGAGAAGTTTTTGAGCTATCAAGCTGAAATTTTGCATACATCTTTCTCTTCCCAAGAAGTAGCACGTATGTCGAAATATCCGATATCGGACTACTATAGCATATAGCTGCCATACAAACTGAACGATGAAAATAAAGTCCTTGTATGGAAAACTTTTTAATATAATAATATATCGTCACGAAATTTGGCACAGCTTATTGTTTAAGACAATGCTACAATATCGGAAGAAATTTTCGCGATCGGACCTTTATATCGTATAGCTGCCTTATAAACTGAGAGGTCAAAATTAAGTGTTTGTATTGAAACCCTTCTCATTTGATAAGATATTTTCACGAAATAACAATAACAATAAGGTGGATAACGGTACAAATTTATTTCTTCTTTATTGGCGTAGACACCGCTTACGCGGTTATAGCCAAGTTAACAAGAGCGTGTCAACCGTTTATTGGTTTGAGATACCAAGTGTAGCCAGGTCTTACTCCACCTGATCTCTCGAACAGAGTGAAGGTCTTCTGCTTCCTCTGCTTACACCGGTGGTTACTGAAACGGTCCAATCTACGAACATATTACTCAAGTTGGACCAGTATAGCATGTAGACGCCATTAAGACTAACCGATCAAATTCAAGATAAAAAAAAAAGAAATAAGAAATTTGCCTCTGAGAGGTATTATAGCTTCGCTGCAGTCGAAGTAAACGCTTTTTGAAAAATGTGATTCCGAAGATTGATAAAGTAGCGGCCAATTCATATAAAAATGTCACAATATATAAAAAAATTATACTGAATGAAAGAAATTCGATTCCTTTTTCGCTACTCTCTGAAAAAATTGTGAAAATTAAGCCTTTTTCAAGAACTCTAGACTGGTCGAAAATGGTATAATAACTTGCTATTTTATACTTATTTTATTTATGTCATTTACATGTTGCTCGAGACTGGTCGAAAATGGTATAATCACTTGCTATTCCATACTTATTTCATGTAGGTCATTATGCATGTTCTTCTAGACTGGTCGAAAATGGTTTAATCACTTTAATTTATTCTATATTTATTTCATTTATGTCAATTGCATGTTGCTCGGGACTGGTCAAAAATGGTATAATAACTTGCTATTCCATATTTATTTCATTTATGTCAATTGAATGTTCCACGAGACTGGTCGAAAATAGTATAATAACCAGCTAATTAATACTTATTCCATTTATGTCGTTATGCATGTTCCTCAAAACTGGCCGAAATTGGTATAATAACCTTCTATTCTATACTTATTTCATTTGCATGTTTCTTGAAACTGATCAAAAATGATAAAATAACTTGCTATTCTATAATTGCTTGATTTATGCCATTTGCTTGTTCGTTTCGTCACATTTAAGCGAGTTTAAAAAAGTTGAACGTGCGCACTAATTTTTGTTTTTAAATAACAGAATTTTCAGTTTAACTAAAGACTGCCAGCCTTTCTCACAAATTTTTATTTTTTATTGCAATTCCATCTTTATTTTTTAATTGTTAAGTCAATTCTTTGCTTTAATTTATTTCCTTTGATTAGCAAGCATGGTTGCTAGTCGTTGTCTGTCACCAAGCGCAGTCAACTCTCGACCGCCGCTAAATGGACAATTATATGCGATATAATGACGTGGCTAATGAACAGCAGCAACCAAAAAAAATAAACGACGAATTTGAGTAATAACACTTTGGTCGCTGCGCCAGCTTCCTTTGCTACGTCTCAAGGTCATTCGCATTGGACCTTGACAGCGCGCCACTCGAGTGCTTATGGTCGCCAAAATATCGAGCGACAACGAGTCACACTCGATACGAGCGTCAGCGCCATAAGGAGTGCTGTTATTCAGCTGGCCACCAACCATTCGTCCGTCTGTCCATCCATCTGAGCCAGCAGCAGTCAAACAGGCAACGTTAGCGTCAAGCGACGCTACACTTGTGGCATGCGACGCATGTACATACATACATATATATTATAAATATATGCAGTTACCTTATGTATATAATATTTTGCGTGTATATACTATGTATATATGCATGTATATACATATATACACGTATGTACATATATGTTTATGTGTTTGTGCGCACTTAATTTCCAAATCAGCTGTTCTAGTAGCCATTACTTTGGTTTTATTACGCTTGTTTATGCTGTTGTTATTATTTTTGTTGTTGTTATTGGAATCACCGTTACATACAGCCGCCCGTTGGTTGGTGGTGGCATTCAATTGGCTGTATGGTCGATGACTTTCATTGTCGTAATTTTTTTATTGTTGTTGTTGTAGTTGTAATTGTTGTTTTAGTCGTAGTAGTTGTTGCTCGTGCTCAAAATTTAATTAGGTTCGTCCATTAATTGGGTTAATTGAAATGTTGCCGCAGCCACTGCCAATATTGTTGTTGCCACCATGTACATACACACATATATATGTGTTGCAAGCAAAATGGCTGCCGGTAAAAGTGTTTCTAAAATTAGGACGTGTCACTCAAAATTCCTGTTGCGCCAGCTGGCCATGTAGTTGAGCAATTTTTACATACAAATACATAAATATACTGGTATATGTGCATACATATATTTATATACATATGTATATACATACATATATATATTATTTGCTGTTATTTTACTTTTGCCCAACACGCGCCTTCCCAAAAATCGATTTGCAACTGTTTTTTCAGCATTTCTTCTTGAATCTTAAATTTTTACGCAAATTTTCCGCAGTTTACTTAAGCGATTCTGCATCAAAATGTCGGCGTTTTAATTAAAAAAATTTGCATTTTTATTATGGCGGTGACATCAAAATTTGATTTAATGATTTTACTTGTTTTTTTTATTTAAGTATATTTGAATTTTTAAGTTTTTCTGGCAGCACAACAAGTTGTTCCAACTTAATACTTAAATTTTATGAGAATTTTGTGTCAGAGTAGACAATTTATTTCTCGATAACGGAATCAATTCTTTGTCAAATTCAATTAATTGACGCCTGAATATTTATGAGACAATAACTAGTCTATTTTGCTATACTATAACCCCTAATTGAAAGGGTATATTAATTTGGCCATGAAGTTTTTAACACACAGAAGAAAATATCGTAGACTCTTTAAAATAACGGGTGATTCAAGTTGAGGTACTTTTCTAAAGCCTTTTCGTGACAGTTCAGTCGTGAGTCGTGTCAAGCTGCCATGTTATTTTTGTTCAGTATTGTTTGGCATTTCATAATGGAAAGATTTACGTCATCGCTTTGATCTATGGGTTCTTGAAAAGTTCCAAGAAGATCGGACGTTTTCGAGCCAATTTTGTTCAGCGATGAGTCTCATTTGTGGCTCAATGGATATGTAAACAAGTAAAATTGCCACAATTGGAATGAAGAGAAACCTGTAGAGAATCAAGAGCTGCCATTTCATTCAGAAAAACAACAGCTAAGTGTGGCTTGTGGGCCGTCGAAATCATCGGTCCATATTTTTTCAACAATGATGCCGTTGAGAACGTAACCGTCGTAAGTGGCAACGGTTATCGTGCAATGATAAGAGACTATTTGATGCCTGAAATGGAAGCTCGTGATCTCGGCAACCTTTGGTATCAACAAGACGGCTTGGATTCAGGTTTTGGAGGAAAACATTATGCGTGTCATGCGCCAGTTACCAGTGGAAATGTCGAACGAGTCATCGAAATTTGTGGTCAACGGATGAACCATCTAAGACGCGGCCAACATTTGAAAGAAATAAGCTTCGAGAAATGTCAAAGACTATTCTTTCAAAAAATAATAAACATTTCCAATCAAATTTGAAGTTTCTTTGTTTTTTCTTTAAAAAGGTTGAGAGTCTCGAAATGGATATTCATGTGAACTTTGAATATTTTAAAAAGAGTTGCCACCTGTTTGTAACAAAAATTTTCTTCATTATTATTAGCAAATGCACAGCGTTGCCAAATATATAAAAAGAACATACATATTTTACAGCCATTATCCCAACCAGCCTATCGAAACTACAATATTTATATGCTGAAAAGCTTGTAGACAGAGTTGCCACCTGTTTCAAAATTTAAAAATACCGATTTTGCAGAAATTTAAAGTAGTTTAAACTTAGGTGCATGTTTTTGTGAAGGTTTAAAATTTTGTAGCGTTGCCACTTGTTCAAAAAATTGATTTTCCTGCTTGATAGCTAACAGTTAAATGAAAAATATATATTAGAGGAAAAAAATTAAATCAAATTAAATCAGACTTACCAACTTCAGCAAAAAAATTTAATTAGCCGCTTAAGTTTCTATTTCACATCAAATACCATAATATGGATATCGAAAATAAGACATTACACAGCTGGTCGCTACCTAATGGTCTCACTGGTTATATAGCAAACACGGGGCATCATGATGATGGCCGGGACGCGCTGGTAATGGTTCAGAATATGAACCGAAACAGAAAGGACAACAATATTGAAAGATTAATGGAGTCCGGCTCTGATGGTAAAAAGACGGAGGGTGCTAGTTCTTCCGAAAAATAGGCAGCGTTTGTAACACGCTCGAAAACAGCTAGTACCAAGTGCGGAGTTAAGTGTGATCTAGGTACTAAAGCTGGCACTAACTATGGAGGCTGAAGTTGGCAAAATTTGAATAAAAAATTTAGTATAGACAGTGAAGGCATAAGCGTACCTGTACCAAGGTAACAGCTCAATACCGTTAAACTTATATTTTCCATTAACAACTAATACTACAGACTTCTGTTATTCAAAACGTCGTAGAAGCTTTCTGTTTTCTGCTCAAGCTCAAATATGTAAAGACAAGAAGACTCTATTTTTTGCTTGAAAATTTAGTTGATTGGGTATTTTAACCAAAATCTGATATAGAAAAAACCAAAATTTTGAAAAATGCCAGAATTTTGTGACCAAAGAATTATCACTGTGTGATAAATAATACCTAAAAAATAATACGTTGGTTCATGAAGCTCATCAAATGCATTTCATATGTACATATATATGTAGACAAAATACTCAAAAATTTTCATACCGAATAGATTTTCCTACGCATGTTCTCAAAAACGTACCGTTACTTAAATTATTGCAGTATAATTAAGCAGAAAATATGGTAAATTTGACAGAAGAGGTTAAAAATAAACCGTGAAAAGTTTTAGCGCAGAAAAGTATGCTACAGATATGTAGGTGTTAGGGAAGTCAAGTTGAAGCAATACTCAAGCAAATTGTAGATTTTATTTATATACATATGTACATATGAATGGATACGTGCACCTACACACTGCCGTTATACCAAACTTTTTGCTTTTACTTCACCACAACTATAAAAATCTATAAACATCACTGCCAAACAATTTGTGAAAAGTTGCCGCATGAAAATTTACCGTTGCTTTTCAATTTGCTTTCGTAACATTTAAAATTACAAACACAATTTGAAATGTGACTAGCAACTTTTTAATGAAAGTCAATTGTGATACTTTACCTATGAACACACATTCATATCATATGTATGTTTGTGTATGAATGCGCAACAACAAAAAGTGTTGGCAATAGCACAAAAGCTGGAGCGCAAGCATGGCGTGCACTTTTGACATTTGATGGATTGAATTTGGCGCACGAACGGACAGTGTGGCAGCCAATGTCTAAAAAGACGATGGCAGGTGAGCGACAGCAACAAAAACAACAACAACAAACAATATGCACACAATGTATGCAAACGTGTGTATAACGGTCATAATAGAAACACGGCTGAATAGAGCAAAAAATTAAAAGAAAAAACGTGGAAAAGTGTTGAACAAAAGTTACCGTTAAATGTTACAACATTCAATGATCAAGCGAATATATCGTCACAAAGCGTAAAATACAAAAACAAAAGAGAAACTATTAAAAACGAGAATTGTTAACTGAATGGCCAATGAAAAATATGAGAGGAAAAAGCGCTGAGTGAGAGCAGCAAATAGAAAAAGTTGGAAAATATTGGAACAGCAGGGGGATTGTAAAAAGAATTAATATAAAAAATAAATAAAACATATTATTTATAAAGAATATTCTTCTTCTTAAAGAATGCTACTGAAAATATTAAAATAAATGTAAGTTTATACCAGAAAACAGCAGATCATGTCCAATGAGCCCTTCCAGTATCTGTATCCGATAGGTATAATCGGAATTATAATAAAAAAAAACTTGATCACACCTTATTTCAAGTATAATTATATACATAATTATGTATGTATATAACATATTTAAGAAATTGAAAAAATATACACAGTTTGTCGAACCTATTTATATTCACGTTTGTCTGGATTCATATTGGGAACACACATTTTCACAAAAAATAATAGAGAGCTTAAGGGGTTACATGGGTTTATGGGTTTCAAAAAAGCGAATATTTTTATTATCTTATTAAATTCTACAATACCTCTACAATATTTTCCTAAAGTTTCAAGTTGATCCGAGTAGTAGTTTCAGAGATACAGCCTTGAAAACTTAGCGCTCGAGGCTAGCTAAGCTAAATGCGCCGTCTTTAAACACGTTCTTCTCGAAACTGTGTTTTTGAAGTCGGTTGGCAAGATTTCTCGAGAACTGCTCAACACATTTTCATGAAATTTTGCACCAGTCTTTGAGGTACAATTCTTAAAGACTTGGTTCATCCTTGCTTTTTTTCGATTACAACAATTTGAAAAAAAGTTAGCGAAATTTTCATTTGTTTTGTAGAATGTCTGCCAAAAATCCAACTTTCTGTTTTTTTTTCCTTCGTCCAAGTTCTAGGTGAAGGTTTTAATTAAAACACTTTTTTCACTTAATATGAGCCTGTAAAGAGTTATCCTGCCAGGAAGGAGACTATAGAGTAATATGTTATCTAAATATCTGGACGGCCGAGATCTCAGAAGGATTTGTTTTCCGATCTATCCATAATTATACGGCCGCAAGTATTTTCTTACTATTTTATATATTATTTTTTTAAGGGTTGCCACCTGTCTTCAAAATATAAAGCCCTGCATACACAAGGAATGAAGAATAAATTGGGGGTGTATTTAAATAAATTTAAAACTTAACTGAAATCTAAAAAGACCCGTTAAAATCCTATCGCAGGGCGGCTCTGAACGCATTGCCCCATAGGGACGTTGGTCAATCCTACTTGGCTCCTTAACAGAGAAAATCTTGGCGCCATTAAATGCGATTACCTTCTGAGAGTTAGATAACGGCTTTGAGTGGGGACAGACATGAGTAATTTAAACAAAAATACTGGAAGGGATGTGGGTGGAAGTAAGTCGGAACCGATCTTAAAGTCGGAGAGTACTCCACGAAAAGCAGCGGGAAAACCTTATTTTTAAAGAGCGACAATCAGCTTGGGGCTAGAAAGTTAGTCTAGTCAAAATCTGCCGGTTGGACAAATAGGAGGGCGGAAGTGCGGGACGCCAGCAACAGCAGAGAGACCCTGCTAACTTCATGGTGGGAGCTTCCGTACATGTAATACTAAAAGTTTCGGTAGAAAACAAGCGACGACAGCTAGGAAATTGAAGTCGGACCACCGCATATCTGAGAAAATAATAGTTCGCTACTGTAGCAGAGAGACTGTTCAAAAATTTGAATAGCATGTCAGCACACTTGGGTGAAGAAGAGCGCTCAGCGGCGTCGAGGACGGTGGATCAGTGAGCTCGACTGAGTGCCAAGCAACAATGAAGCAATAGAGGTCGCATAAGGAGAAATCTGCTTCGTTAAGAAGCCTCGCACGGGAGCAACACCAACGTTTAGCAAAATCGCTAAAGGGCTGACTCAATACAACTGATGGTGTATGAACGCAGCAGGATAGATGGAGCCATCTCCCATGAGGTGTGCCGTTCCCACGACAATCGGATCTACGAAATCTGAATGGACCCTGATTTTTTTATGTGCTCAAGGACTGTCAACTCGCCAGAATTCTGCCGCTACAGCAACCACAATAAGAGAGTGAAAGTGGGTCGCGGCGGCTATATCCGTGGTTTTCATGAAGGTGGTCAAGGAAAACCCCGGGCCACCTCCAAAGTGTGAGATTGCGGATTGGTACAACTGGTTATACGAGCTAGTCAGGTGTGCCTACGAATGGAACGTGCAAACAATTTCAGGTCAATATCTCAAACTATGAGGGGCAAGTTCATGAATATACATATGTACTTGTACAGACAGATAAATAGACGGTTATGACTATATCGACCAACTTTGCCATTTTCCAGCTAGAGACATTATTCCAACAGGGTAAAACTTTTCTGGTTTCTCGGCGAAAAACTGCGACAAGTAATTTTCACAGGCTTCTCTTGAAGCAAACTTCACTCCATTAAGGGAGTTCTGCAGTGAACGGAACAAATGGTAGTCCCATGGTGCAAAGTTAGGGCTATATGGAGGATGCATCAGAACTTCCCAGCCAAGTTCTCCCAATTTTTGCCGAGTGATCAAAGATGTGTGTGGTCTAGTGTTGTGCTGATGGAAGACGAAGCCCTTTCTGTTCAACTGTTCTGGCCGTTATTTTTCGATTGTTTGCTTCAATCTCATCAGTTGTTTACTGTAAAATGTAGTATCAACGTTCAATCAGGCTGGAGCAGCTCATAGTGGATAATTCCTTTCCAATCTTACCAAACACTCAGCATAACCTTTCGAGACGTCAATGACTGACTTTGCGACCATTTGTTGAGCTTCACCCGATCATGGTCTTTTTCGCACATTATTGTCGTAAAGAGTCTCCGACGCTTCCCTTTAGGTGTAACAAACTCAAAGGTTTGTTTTTTGATTGATTTTTTTGAAATTTTACACCAGGTGTGCCCCTTAAAGCCCCCCCTTAAAGCTTAATGGTCATTTGACACATAAAGGTTGCCACAAAACACGCTTGCTACTGTGATTGCTTCACATTTCGCTCCCTGGTCCACATATGGGTTATATATTATTTCACCAAGGGCCTTACAAAGTCCAAGTTCGACAAAAAAACGGACTTATACTACTTAGCTAACCGAAATAAAGGTTAGATTAAGTTTGAATCACGGGTTTACAGTCGACGAATAGTAATAAAAGGTAAGGTCGGCAGTAAGTGTCAAGGGGAATCCCAAAGGCATATACATATACATACACATATACATATATATATAGTATATATGATATTTCAGTATCAGTGCCGTTCAACGACCAACAATTGACCATTTTGAATCACTTGCAACATTAGAAAAAATTTCGAATCGAAAAATTTACTGCTTTAAAGCGCCTAACGTACGCACAGCACAAATACATAAGTACGCTTAGGCCTGGCCTTTCAACCAAACGTAACAAATAGTGCGCCGTTAGACAGACTGACAGACAGCCGAAGAGACAGACCGAGAAACGGTGTTGTAACGCGTCGTTGAAAACGAAATTAAATTCAAATTCCGCAAAAGAGGGAATAAAACCAAAATAGCAACAACAACAACTAACGAAAATGCCAACATAATCGGGGATATAATTTCTGTGTAACTATATACATATGTATGTATACTATATAAATGAGTTTGCATGTGTATGTGCATGTCTATTTGACGCTTTGGCGGTTTTGTGCATGTGTGCGTGTTTGTTTACATATTGCTTGGTCTGGCGACAGTGGCTGTTTCTCGCAGGATATGTATGTATGTATACAAATATATGTGTATGTATATGTGTGTGTGTTTTTGTTTTTATATATGTATGTATATGTGTGTGTACATGTATTGCTTTGTGCATGTGTATGCCGTCTTTGTTGGTTGTAGCACGTTTACGTTTGCGTTCATTGCCTCTGCCACAATTTTAATTTTCCTAATGGATATCGATCCTTCCACTGACTTCCTTTGCCGCATATAAAAAGGATAATAGACTCCTTTATTGTGATTGCGACTCTATAAAAGTCAACTTTTGCACGTGTATTGGCTGTTGCGACTACTGCTCGCTGGCATGGCATAGCTGTTGCTTGTCTTGTTGTTATTATTATTGCTATTGTTGTTATTATTATAGCTGTTGTTGTTGTTATGTACATATATCTACATATATACAAGTATGTAAAATGTTTTTGTTGTTCTTGTAAGTCTTGCGCCTTACCTCATGGCACTTGCTGTGATCCGCCCGACCGCGCGCCGGCTGCCTGCAACCATTGTCCATGTGGCAAACTGTGCGGTGTGCGACTGACACAGAAACCAACGAGCAATGGAGCAAAAGGTTTTGTAGAGCGTCGCCGATACACACACACACACACACACTCTTGGGTTTGTGTGTTGTTGTTGTGATTGAGTGTGGCATTCGTGTTGCAACCACAACTCTGTCGTCAGTCAGCGTTGTAGCAATCATGCCACATTGGCCACGTCATGCAACGTCATAGCAGCTCCTTTCATGTCGCTGCTTTGCTGCTGCCTTTAACGCTGCTTGCGGTGAGCCTACATTGTTTCGTGCGAGTCCTCGTCGTCCTTAACGTCGCGTCGTTGGCAGACATTGCCGAATTGGAATTTTCGTTGTCGCTTGCAACACAGTTACATACATACACACTAGTATATACATACATATAAATAATACTATATATGTACATATGTATGTATATTAAATTTGTATATTTACTTATTTATTCATTACCGTTAGCGCCGCCTAAATGCCAAGCCAGCCTCCGTCGTCCTATTAATCATGCAACCACAATTGAATATGCCGAACTCATGTCTTGCAACGACTTTTATGTGCCACACAATACATACATAGCTGACTACATATGCTTGTATGTATGTATGTAAATACATATGTACATATACATATACCGTTTAAAAGCCTACATATTTAAGCAAATTTTGTCTGCATATGCCGTGAATGACGTGCAACCGCAGTACATTGATTCGGTGTCTGCCTCAACTTTATGCCACATACACACACACACACACATAAAAAGACATAGTGATTTCACATGTTTATAACGGTAAGTCGTTGCTTTCACATATGCATGCAATATGCCACATCGACAAGTGGCACATACATACATATATACTTACCACACATATGTACATATGTACGTATGCATATATACGCGTATGTATAGTATATGGCATGCACTCATTGTTGTATTTGTGTTGATTTGTCTACCTAATCGCTTTCACATTCAACTTTGCCGCCATGCACCGGCTCAGCTGTTATGCGCTTGCAACAAATTCCCAATTAAGTATGCAACAGCACGTACGAAGGATTCGGCTTGTGTGGCGCTCAGTTCCGTTGTGCCACATACACGCTTACTGAATTTACATATCTATGAACGGTTGTACATATGTATGTACATATATATGTATGCTTGTATATTGGCAGCTCCCACGCAAATAAATATTCTAATTCCACGTGAAATTGCGGACTATTTGTGTTGGCAGCGCTTTTTTCTGGTTTAACATTTTATCGATTTTGCATATTCTTCCTGCTTTCGTATTTTTCATTTATTTAAATTTTATTGTTATTGGAATATACGGTGAAAACCGTTAAGTCGGTGAAAGGAAGAGTTTATTCTTGAAATAAATTTTTTTATTTTAACAGAAAAAATGGTTTTAATAGAACTCCTTGCCACAGTAGGGTGCCATTAGTATTCGAATCTATTTTAATTAAATTGCAGTGGCAACCCTACTTAATAATGTAGCAAAGCGGCAGATTTTTTTTTCATCATTTTTTTTATGTCTGATTTTCACTATATCATTGTACCAACTTTTATTTAAAAAAAGTTAAATAGGTGGCAACTCTTCTCCAAAATATTTTTAACTCTAAGTTTATTAAGACTAAACTATTAATTTTGTTGTCTGTTTTCATTATTTCATTTAGTTTGTTAAAAAAAAAGAATTAGGTGGCAACTCTTCCACTAAAAAACTCTTAAGTTGTAGTTTAATAAATCAAAATTATTTATTTTAAAACATATTTTGCACCATTTCATTTATTTATTTTAATTTAAATTTAAAAAGATGGCAACTCTTTAATACAAAATTCTTAACCCTCTGTTCATTATAACTAAACAAAATGGTTTTTGATTTAAAGTTTGATGTCTATTTTGTGCCGTTTCATTTATGTTATTCTTAAATAAAAACTTAAGCAGCTGGTAACTCTATAATATTTAATTATCTATTGTATGTCACTTATCTTATAATTCTTAATTTGTCTTATAAAAATAAATTTTCCTATTAATAATATTGGAAAAAAATCATCAGATGTTGTCATCGTCCATGCCTCTGCACCATATGGCAGGACGGGGGAATGACGAGTGACTTATAGAGTTCTGTTTTTGTTCGTCGGGAGAGGACTTTACTTCTCAATCGTCTACTCAGTCCGAAGTAGCACCTATTGACAAGAGTTATTCTGCGTTGGATTTCGGGGCTGACTTTCTTGTTAGTGTTGATGCTGGTTCCCAGATAGACGAAATTATCTACAACTTCGAAGTTATGACGAAGTTATGACTGTCAACAGTGACGTGGGTGCCTATTAGCGAGTGCGACGACCGTTTGTTTGATGGCAAGAGATGTTTCGTCTTACCCTCGTTCACCACCAGACCCATTTGCTTCGCTGTCTTATCCATTCTGGAGAAATCAGAACTAACGGCGCGGTTGTTAAGGCCAATGATATCAATATTATCAGCAAACGCCAGCTG
Organism: Bactrocera tryoni; assembly: GCF_016617805.1. Lineage (NCBI taxonomy): Eukaryota > Metazoa > Arthropoda > Insecta > Diptera > Tephritidae > Bactrocera > Bactrocera tryoni. The sequence goes on from NC_052500.1 coordinate 23,357,787, forward strand.
TACACTCTTATGGAAGATTACACCTTCTCGGTTTAGTTCTGCAGCTCGAATTATTTTCTCCAGAAGTAGGTTGAAGAAGTCACACTAAAGAGAGTCGCCTTGTCTGGAACCTCGTTTGGTATCGAACGGCTGGGAAAGGTCCTTCCCGAAAAGGAGAAAAATTAGTTTGATTAAATCAGTAGCATAACTTTGTTACAATTTCACAATTTGCTTCGCTTAAGACCATTATTAAAATCAAAAGACATACATCAGTTTAATTCTTTTTTAACTGAAGACTATTGAATCTAATTTTTGACACCGCAAAATATAACTCAGAAAAAATTATAGTGTAAATAATCGATTAAAGCAATTTTTTTTCTGCCATAAGAAATATAACGAAACCACAGATAGTTGCGTACATATGATTCTTTTCTCTCCAACTTCGATTAAATCAGTTCGTAAGAGCCCCTGGCCTTCATATACTCAATATAATGATATAATGCTGACGTGTTTAGTCTAAAAAATATTATCGAGAAACAAGTAAAACGTGATAAAAGTGAAAGTAATTTAGGGCGTAGCAATTATAAAGTAAATTTGGATAAAGTCGAGCCAAAACCCATCCTTTATAAGGCTTGTGATGATTATACCCACAAAAAAAAAAGTCGACTGATTATTCTCTTATAATACTTCGGTCGTGAGATATACATAATCAAATCTAATAATGGAAGAGTCACTTTATTGAATTATTTATTTATTATCTTTGAAATTGCGGTAAAACTTGAGGGAAAATATGTATATTGCTGTGTATTTAAAGGATGATTATATGGTATAGGGTTAACGCTAACTTTTCCTTGGAAAAAAATTAAAATGAATTGGAAAGACTATAATAATCAATTCAACATTGAAAATTGTTTAGTTAGTTCACTCTAAATTTAACAAAAAGCTTTAAATTTGTCAAGTAAAGCATAACGCTTGTTGGAGAAGGGCAAGCCATCCAATTTTTCATGACCTTTATCACTTTAACTGAGCTTAGAGCAACTTTATCAAAACTGAAGAAGATATAAGTATGCAAATATATATTATACTTAAGCTCAACTAAATTACCTAACTGTAGACTATATGTACATATGGATATTATACGAGGGCTGCTATACATATTTCTGGCCTAATAATGAAAATAGGAATATTTATCAACGAAAATGGTTTTATTATTTTTCAAAATATTCTCCATCAAGATTTATATAGTACTTTTGCATGCGCTCAAACCAAATTTCGAAGCACTTTTTCCACTCCGATTGAGACACCTCCAAAACATGGTTCTTGAATGCTTGACCAGCATCTTTTGGCGACGAAAATCGTTGACCACGCATTATTTTCTTGGTGTGTGGGAATAAAAAGAAGTCATTGGGTGCCAAGTCAGGGCTGTACGGCGGATGATCCATCAATTCGACGTTTTGGCCGGTCAAAAAGGCGCTGGTTTGACCCGATGTGTGAGAGCTCGCATTGTCATGGTGCACAATGATTCGTCTTCTCTTGTTCGTTTTTCGAATTTATCCGAAGACTTCAGGCAAACAAATGGTGGTGTACCACTCAGAATTGACCGTCCAACGTTGCTCAAGCGGAACAGTCGCCACATGACCAGTTTTGCCGAAGAAACAGGCGACCATTTGCTTCAAAGTGCTTCTTCCACGAACAACTTTCGTTGGATTTGGCTCGTCTTGGAAGACCCACACGGTCGATTGCTGGTTTGTTTCGGGCTTGTACGCATATATCCATGATTCGTCACCTGTGACGATCTTATAAACGTCTTTTAGAGCACCGCGATCGTATTTTTTCAGCATTTCTTTACACCAATCCACACGAGCCTTTTTTTGAGCGATTGTCAAATTGTCCGGGATCCAACGAGAACAAACCTTTTTTATGCCAGGTGTTCATGCAATATCGAATGTATGCTGGTGGGAGAAATGCATAGGCATGCCTCTATCTGAAGGTATGTTACATGAAGGTCTTGCATTATCAGTTCACGTACGGCATCGATGTTTTCTGGCACAACGGCTGTTTTTGGACGACCTTCACGGAATTCGTACATGCTATATACAGATATGCGTATATTAGGGTGAGCCTTTTTCATTTGACAAAATATATTTACGAAATTTGGCATGACTTATTCTATAAAGTAGCGCTACAATCTACGGAGAAATTGTTAAGATCGAGTCACCAAAACATATAGCTGTCACACAAACTGATCGGTCAAAATATAGTCCTTGCATGGGCAAATTTTTATTCCAAAAAATGTATTTATGAAATTCAGCATAGATTATTATCTAAGGCAGCGCTACAATATTTGAAGAAATTATACAAATCGAACCACTATATCATATTTCAATCAAACAAACTGGACCACCAAAATCAAGTTCTTGTGTGAAATCCAAGATTTATATTTTTTTGTTTAAATTGCCATATTTATAACTTTTTGTTGTATTTTAAGTAGAATTTACTACATAACATACACATATACATATCTACCTATTTGCATATATACAAGGCGCGTTCCTAAGTAAACAGGACTTTTTGAATCTACCGTCCCCTGATGGCGCCATCTATATGTTGCGATAGAATCTGCTATCTTTATCGATTGTCCAGTGAGAATTTCTTGACATTTTATTGATTGGAAGCAAAGTTATCGAGTTTTATGTGTCAGTACGTTTGTGTTATTGGTGCGAAAATTAGCTTCAAACAAAGAGCCAAGATTAAATTTTGTTTTAAAATTGGTAAAACTTTTACCGAAACGTTTCAATTGATGAAACAAGTTTATGGCGACGATTGCCTACTCCGTAGCAGAGTACACGAGTGGTTTCATTTTCAAAGTGGTTGTGAGGACATAAATGACGATCAACATGTGAGCCAATCAAAATGCGTGACCACCGGAAATTCGATCGAAACTCTGCGTGAATTCAACAAAAATCAGCCGAAATCACCATTGAAATTCATTAACATGGAATTGAAAATCTCCAAAACATCGACTTATCGCATATTGACCGAACATTTGGGCTTGCGAAAGGTGTGTGCACGGTTTGTTCCGCACAAATTGACTGACGACCAAAAATTGCTCAGAATCCAACATTCGAATCGACGCTTGTGACCGATTATTTGACCAAAAATCACATTTTAACCATTAACCACTCCCCGTATTCATCTGATATGGCACCGCGCGACTTCTTCTTTTTCGAAAAAATGCATTTGCCCATAAAAGGAAAGCGTTATGCAGACGTAGAGGCCATTCAAGAGGCTTGCACCGGCATACGGGCGGCCATATCAGCCAACGAGCTAAAACACTCGTTCGACATGCTTTTGGACCGTGCAAAAAGCTGTATTGAAGCAGAAGGAGACTATTTTAAATAAAATAAATTGATTTTGCCGAAAAAACAATTTCTTCTGTTTTTTTTTTTGTCAAAAGTCCTGTTTACTTTGGAACGCACCTTGTATTATACCCACAACCATCTTAAATCATCTACTGTTGTCTTTTCGAAAGTTCTATGACTGATCCTTGCGTCTCCAAAGTTCACTTGAGCATAATTTCTGCGGTTCTCTTTCAAGTTTGCATATCAATTGAGAATCCAATTGGTGGAGGAGCACACCGCACAACCGGCGCAGCAGCGGTGGCTCTTAGACGCCATTAAAAGTACATAAACATATAACGGGTGTATTTGCGTGTTGTATGCTCGCCGTGTATATCCAACCATATGTGTGCATTTATGCAAGCTTACATTTACTTTGGCTTGCATACACACACGCAGACACATATGAGTATATATTCACATACATACATACATACATACATGTGTATTTGTATAAATGGGCATTTGCATATTTAGCATGGCATAATAAAACCGCCCGCATTTGGTTCTACAAGTTTATGGCTTAGTTGGCGAATATAAAAATTTACATACACACACACGCACATGCTTGTACATATGTGTGCAGGTTTTTGTGCGGAATGTTTGCGACTGCTTTGGCGTTTGTTTTGTGGCGTTTCATGCAAATCCAGCGCCATAAAAGTGAGTGAAGAAAGGGAAGCACCGACAGCCAATCAGCCAAGCGATGAGCGGCAATGGCAAGAAGATTTCTGTTCTGTGTATATAATATACATAAGTATTGTGCACAGAGTCAGTGGTCCACGAACGTGGTTGCCAACTAACTTCATTCTAAGTAGAAAATAAATATGTTGTACAGAATTTAAACTAAGTTTAACTTAAGCTTTGCCACAATAAGGACTAAATTTCTGCTTAAATAGAGAAAAGTCTGTTACGTGACATTCAGATTTTGAACTGATTTTATGGTTTCACTTTGGAAGTGAGGTTAGTCTGAAACATGTAGCAACAGTTTCTTACATAATTTCTCATATTCCATATTCGTTCTGGTTGACGTGATTTCAACCCTTGTAGAGATCTAAAACACTAAAAACAAGAAGATTCTTCATTAGTATGGATGTCGTTATCGGGTTGACCATTTTCAAAAAAAAAAAAATAATAATAAAATGGCGTCGACTTGAAAAAAAAATGTTTGACCCGATTTTTTCGACCTTTTTGAATTTTTTAAAAATACTTCAAATCAAAATTTTTGGAAATCCAAGGCAGACACGATAGAGCATTGTATAAAGAAGAAATATATCATATTTCAAAGGCATCGGTTCAGTAGAACTTGAGATATCATGTCAACCACCTCAAAAAAAGTAGTTTCGAGAAAAACGCGTTTAAAGTTTAGGAGACAATTCTAGTGAAAATGAACGCCACGTCACAAAATCGGCTGTATCTCCGAAAATAAGCCGAATTTTGAAAAATTTTCCAAGGTCATATTTTTGAAAGTCTAAACTTTCAAAATATGCAAAAAAAATCGATTTTTTCAAAATCCCAGACCAGAATACCCCCTTAATGTGACATTCAAAATCAGATTATTACATAATTGATTTAAAATTACATTACCAGATCCATCACGGTGATATTAAAGTTTAACTGAAATTTCTGGTATTAAAGTGGAAAGAGAATGACTATTGTTTCAGTCCCCACCTATCCACAGCTTTATTTATTAAACGAATCACGATTGCGATTAATATGGAATAAATGAAATATTCGGACGTAAACTCCATTACAATGCTAACGCTTAGAATAGTTTGGAATTGAAATCATCTGTCAACAGAATTGTGATAACTTCAGAGCACTTCGACAATGACTTAGGTTATCAGAAAGGACCGGTTTAGTTTCAGCAACGGATTCTAAACACCATACTATTCCTGCTTTCATATACCTATAGAGTATTCAGTGATGTGATCTTAAAATGAAATATAACACTCAAATTTGGTCGAAATGGGTTCTCTTTGCTTGTTGTGTATATAATTTTGTGTAATTTTTTTTATTATTTGAGCAAAATATCGCCCGAATGGCCAACATGGCTCCGTTTGTCTATATTCAACCCACCAATTTACGATAATTCGATGCAGAATTTCGGCTATAGTACACTGAATGCTGTCTTCGCGCTCCTCGAGACTTGCTGGTTGATTTGTAAATCTTTGATTTAACCGTCTTGTCGGAAATGGAGAGCGTCCGCGTCCATCTCATCAAATTCTGGTAAAAAAAAAAGTCGGTCAGCATCCTTTTATAATGCTCGCTATTCATGGTAGGAGGATGGAGTCATGTGTAGAAGTTCACGCAAGTGAGGAAAGTTCTCTGATCGCCATTCACTCTGGGAGTGGCCAGAAACGATTCTTTTACACATGGCTCAAGCAGCTCACTACTTCCGGTCTTTGACCAAGTATCCTCTGGGTAGCCTAAGAATATCCGTTCGAAGGCGAGCTAATGTGAGAAGGCGAAACATCCCCTGCATAGGGTTGTGCGCTGGGTTTGGGACCCGCCACGTAAAAAACACCCCCAGTGAAGAGCTATAACCAGCCTCGGATGAGAGACCCCCCCTTTGATGACGACCATGATAAACGAAATAAGGACTACGAATTGAGGGCATGCACCTGGAATGTCCGGTCCCTTAAATGGGAAGGTGCCGCTGCCCAGCTGGTTGATGTCCTAGTAAAAACAAAGGCTGACATCACCGCCGTCCAAGTAATGCGATGGACGGGACAAGGACAGAGACGAGTAGGTCCTTGTGACATTTACTACAGTGGCCATATAAAGGAGCGCAAGTTTGGTGTAGGATTCGTGGTGGGAGAGAGACTCCGTCGCCGAGTACTATCATTCACTCCGGTGAATGAACGTCTAGCCACAATCCGCATCAAAGCGAGATTCTTCAACATATCGCTGATTTGCGCCCACGCCCCGACGGAAGAGAAGGACGATGTGACCAAAGATGCCTTCTATGAGCGCTTGGAGCGCGCTTATGAGAGCTGCCCCCGCCACGATGTCAAAATCGTGCTTGGCGACTTTAACGCCAGGGTGGGCAAAGAAGGTATATTTGGCACTACGGTCGGTAAATTCAGCCTCCACGACGAAACATCCCCAAATGGGTTGAGGCTGATCGACTTCGCCGGGGCCCGAAATATGGTTATCTGTGGTACTAGATTCCAGCACAAGAAGATACATCAAGCTACCTGGCAGTCTCCGGATCGAAAAGCCACCAACCAGATCGATCATGTTGTGATAGACGGAAGACACGTCTCCAGTGTTCTAGACGTGCGTACGCTCCGAGGTCCTAACATCGACTCGGATCACTATCTTGTTGCAGCCAAGATACGCACCCGCCTCTGTGCAGCAAAAAACGCACGTCAACAAACACAAGGAAGGTTCGACGTCGAGAAGCTGCAATCACAACAGACAGCCGAACGATTTTCTACTCGGCTTGCACTCCTGCTCTCTGAGAGCACTCGTCAACAACTCGGTATAAGGGAACTGTGGGACGGCATTTCAAATTCCTTACGTACAGCTGCAACCGAAACCATTGGTTTTCGGAAAGTGCAAAAGAACAGCTGGTACGACGAGGAGTGCCGTGTCGCAGCGGAGAGAAAACAGGCTGCCTACCTCGCAACGTTACGATCGACCACTACACGTGCGGGATGGGATAGATACCGAGAGTTGAAGAGGGAAGCGAGACGCATTTGCAGACAGAAGAAGAAAGAGGCCGAAATGCGTGAGTACGAAGAGCTTGATAAGCTGGCCGACAGGGGTAATGCTCGAAAATTCTACGAAAAAATGCGGCGGCTTACAGAAGGTTTCAAGACCGAAGCGTACTCATGTAGAACCCCCAAAGGTGATCTAGTCACTGATGCCCAGAGCATACTTAAATTATGGAGGGAACACTTCTCCAGCCTGCTGAATGGCAGTGAACGCACAACACCAGGAGAAGGAGAACCCGATTCCCCAATCGATGACGATGGAGCAGACGTTCCATTACCCGACCATGAAGAAGTTCGAATAGCAATTGCCCGCCTCAAGAACAACAAAGCGGCAGGGGCCGACGGACTACCGGCCGAGCTATTCAAACACGGCGGCGAAGAACTGATAAGGTGCATGCATCAGCTTCTTTGTAAAATATGGTCGGACGAAAGCATGCCCAACGATTGGAATTTAAGTGTGCTATGCCCAATCCATAAAAAAGGAGACCCCACAATCTGCGCCAACTACCGTGGGATTAGCCTCCTGAACATCGCATATAAGGTTCTATCGAGCGTATTGTGTGAAAGATTAAAGCCCACCGTCAACAAACTGATTGGACCTTATCAGTGTGGCTTCAGACCTGGAAAATCAACAACCGACCAGATATTCACCATGCGCCAAATCTTGGAAAAGACCCGTGAAAGGAGAATCGACACACACCACCTCTTCGTCGATTTCAAAGCTGCTTTCGACAGCACGAAAAGGAGCTGCCTTTATGCCGCGATGTCTGAATTTGGTATCCCCGCAAAACTAATACGGCTGTGTAAGTTGACGCTGAGCAACACGAAAAGCTCCGTCAGGATCGGGAAGGACCTCTCCGAGCCGTTCGATACCAAACGAGGTTTCAGACAAGGCGACTCCCTATCGTGTGACTTCTTCAACCTGCTTCTGGAGAAAATAGTTCGAGCTGCAGAACTAAACAGAGAAGGTACCATCTTCTATAAGAGTGTACAGCTGCTGGCGTATGCCGACGATATTGATATCATCGGCCTCAACACCCGCGCCGTTAGTTCTGCTTTCTCCAGGCTGGACAAGGAAGCACAGAAAATGGGTCTGGCAGTGAACGAGGGCAAAACGAAATATCTCCTGTCATCAAACAAACAGTCGTCGCACTCGCGACTTGGCTCTCACGTCACTGTTGACAGTCATAACTTTGAAGTTGTAGATAATTTCGTCTACTTAGGAACCAGTATTAACACCACGAACAATGTCAGCCTGGAAATCCAACGCAGGATTGCTCTTGCCAACAGGTGCTACTTCGGACTGAGTAGGCAATTGAAAAGTAAAGTCCTCTCTCGACGAACAAAAACTAAACTCTATAAGTCGCTCATAATTCCCGTCCTGCTATATGGTGCAGTGGCTTGGGCGATGACAGCAACCGATGAGTCGACGTTACGAGTTTTCGAGAGAAAAATTCTGCGAAAGATTTATGGTCCTTTGCGCATTGGCCACGAGATATACGACGACATCATAATATCCGCACCAAACGGTTCATAATATCCGCACCAAACGGTAAATTTTCACTAATGCAATTGCGTTTCTTGAACCAAACGGGGATGTGACCTCGAATAACGACAATTTTGTTTGCTGATGAAGCAATTAGGTCAGAAATGGTCCTATCTGAGAGAATTATTTTTCTAATTACAGTAGCCACCGCAGAACGAGAATTTGCGTAACAATCTTGGACAATTTCTAACTGTTGTACCAAAGTGAAAAGAGACATGATGAAATGGCAAACCTTGCATTGACCAAAATGTACATGACTCAGTAAACGAAATGGCCCCTATAAACTCTTTTGTTTATGTGAATTCTATCTCTAACTCATTCGCTCGACGTGATTCTTCAGAAAGAATCGTTCGATCTGGAAAAGGCATCAAATATGATAGATACGCTACTTGTAACGTTCCGAAATCGAAGACAAAACGCCGAGGAACCATTTATCTATTTATACAGACACGAAAAAAATGGCGGCAGAACTGAAAGTTAACGAATAAAAACCAAGAATTTGCGGCCGATTAAAAACGAAAATTTATGCGTGAGAACTTACAAAGAATACTATAGGGTCTCAGTGTACATTCCTCTGTTGGATACAATCGGCGGAGATTTGAAGACGCGCTTTTCTAGAGAAGTATTTAATAGACTTCAACTGAATTTGCTGCTTCCAGAAAAAGTATGTGCTTTGTGGACAATAACAAAGTCGTGCGACTTTTGAAGGTCAAAGGTGAACTTACATCCAATAGCATCTTACTAACATTGGAGATGGTTATGAGCTTTTCATAGCAAAATATGTTTCAGATATATTTGAATAGACAGTAAAGGAATAAATACGATCTAATAATATTTTTATTCTCTCTCTAACTCTTAAATAATTTTATATAAAATTTCAATTCTGTTTCAACCTAATTGGCAACCTCATGCAGAACATGCTCCCAACGCGCTTAGCAGCACAAAAAAACAATGAAAAAAAGAAGAAAATAAAATGCAAGAAAAAAAGGACTACAACAAAAATAAATGCACGTTTTATACTGTTTTGCATTTTTGCTTTCAACACTTTGCCAACACCAACACTGGCAGCTTCTACCCAGCTCCTCCGCCACCACTTGTTATTGTTGTTGCTGTCATACTTTTGCCACTTTGTTCAATATGGCGGACAAGCGCAAACGCTACGAACAGACACTACTGGTTTGTGTGTATGTACATATATGAGCATTTGTATGGCCACTTGCATGACAAACTGTCTGTGGGTGGAACTGGGTGCTGCGCTCGAATGCGAAATGCTGGGCGAATGGGTAAAGGGGCATACATTTTTTATTTGTTGTTGTACAATTTGGGGTTGGTGTATAGCCACGTGGTTGTTGGTGTTGTTGTGCTAGCAATTCTTGGGGGGAAACTTAGACAACTTGCATGAGCTAACAATCGCTTTGCGCCCACTGAGCTGGCAGCTGAGTAACCCTTTCGTCAAAGTATAACCGCGATAAACCGTTACTAGCAGCCCCGAGCAAAAAAAAAGTAAGCAAAACTACAACAAAAACAAAGCAAGAGCAATTGAAGACCGAAAATAAGAACGCTGCGTGCCCAGCAAGTGGCAACAACAACAACCTAACTGCTTTAAGCATAAAGCGCCGTCTAACTATGATTTTGCCGTGTTGAATGTGAAGGAAGCGCGGTGGCGAGGCAGCGTCGTTACAAAGGCAAAGCGACAACGTCAAATAAAAAATACAAATTTTTCTTTATTTGTTTTCATAAAAGTTTATGCCATTTTGCCTCAAGGGTCCGTCGCACTCAACTGCAACTCTTTGGAGCGACGACTCACAGCTACAAGCAGTGGTGTTGTGTAGAGTTGCGGAAGGGGTAGCGCAGGGTAAGCGTCGCTGCTCATAAATGATATGTAAATGTACACTTTTACCGTTATATTATTTTTCCTCTTGCTGTTCTCATCGTTTGCTTACTTTTCCCGCACACTGTTGTTATTATTTGCCGCTTATATCCGTACTTTTTCGCAATTTCTCCCTTTGCTTCGCGCTTGGCAGCTGTTATTTTGTTGTCTTATCTAAATTGACAAAAGTTTATCTTGTAAATATTCAATTAATTTTGCGTAGCTTTCATAAAAAGCTGAATAATATTTTCTTATGTGTGTACGCTTTCGTTATGAAGAAGAAAATGGCAAATTGGCAACATTGGTTGAGGGATTTATAGAAATTTCAAGGAAATTGAAGCATAGTTTAAGGCGTTGGAAGGAAAAATCCTGCGATTTAGCTTTTGAAAAGAAAATAGAAGGGATATTAGAAAAATTTAAAGAGTTTTCAAGCAAATTAAAATATAGTTTAAGGCGCTGGAAAGAAAAATTAGCTATAACTTTTGATTTTTCATAATAAAAATTTTTGTTTTCTTCAAGAGTTTGAAAGACAAAAGTGATTGAATTTCTCATAGATTCAAATTTTCTTGCTCGAACCGAAGCCTTAGCAGTGATATCAGGTTTGGAGTATGAAAAAATGAAATTATCCTTTAATGTTAATAATGTTGGTTGCTCACTCTGGTGTCACAATTTCATCTTTTTCCGAAGTTAATAGTTGGTTCAATATTTACAATGCAGTGCTAACCCTGATACATGAGAACATGAAATTCGAAACACATGATATAAGAGAAGTTAAATTTACTGTTCTTAAGACTTTACTTTTCTTTTTTCTAAACTCAAAGTCAAGATTCTTTCACTCCTCACATACTGTTTAAATTAATATAGTGAATTTGGAGTTAATCTTCAACCTTCCCGAGCCATTTGAGTTGGTAAGGCTTTGAAGAATTCTCGCAAATAAACTGAGTAGATTCCGTTAGTATTGAGAAAATTGTTAACTATTTGAGATCAGTTTTTTGTTCTAAAATCAGAATCTCCGACAATTAAAGAGTCTGCTAATGGAAATTAGGTCTATGGCAGAAGCCTTTATCAAGCCATATGTACACTATGATATCGTTAAAAAAAATCGGTAAGGAGAAATAACCTAAAAATACGTAATAAACAGTTCTGAAACGCGAAAGAAACGTCCAGGATTTGCATTATAATTTTATTTACATACAAAAATAAATACGCTATCAAACGGTATGAGAGTTGTACAAATCAACCTAAATCACTGCTCAGCTGCTCTAGAATTACTGAAGCAGATAATCTACGAGGAGAAGATGTGACAATATTCAGTATAAAATCATAAGCGCTGGTACCTGAATTTCCGACAAAGAAATCAAAATTGCCATTTGGACCTGTAAGGAAAATGCCTTCCAACACAAGCCGCTCTTGGGGAAATCCTACTTTATGCGGGCGAAAATAGGAGGAATCTATTTCTATAACTGCTATCTCCCACCGAGTGTACTGTAAGGTGATTATGGAAAAGTCCTCGACGAACTGGTCCATATGCCCTTACTACCACTCCAAACGATTTAGCAGGCGATTTTAATCCGTGGGCAATTGTACAAGTATGGGATAGTAGCAACACAAACAGACGGGGTAATGCTCTGCTAAAAGCATTCGCCTTGCTAGGTGCAGTGCTGCTTAATACCTTAATAATATAAATATCTTCGAGAAGAAGGGTCGTGGATCGATTATAGATGTTACGCTCATCAGCAGCTCACTGGCTCGATCTGCATGTTGGAAAGTGTGCGACTTCTACATACATCGCGATCATCTCTCATTATACTGTAAATTGGCAAGCAGACACGAAATCGGGGCATTCTGAAAAAGCCATGAAAAAAAGGACAAAAGGTGAAGACGCTAAATGAGGAAAGAAAGCGTTGGTAGCTCGATCGACTTAGAGCGACAGGCTGAAATGCTTTGTAAGACCGATACGATGGCTAAAATATTGGAGAAGCTGATGAACGTCACCTAGAAAAAGAGCTACCTGTCTTGTCAGAAAAAAAATTTGAATCAGGAGACATCGATCCACCATAAACGCAGTCAGAAAGTTGACGGACATTGTGCTCAAGGCCATAAAGGGAATCAGAAGGATACATGGCGATAAAACATAATGCGCAGTTGTTACACTTGACGTGAAATGCTTTTAATTCTGCATTCTGGCCACATATCATGGGGGCAGTGTAGGCAAGAAATACGCCGGGATATCTACTGAAGATAATTAGTAGCTATCTGTCTGACAGACTGCTAAAAAACTAGAAACGGTAACATCGTTTGAGAGACAACACGGGGGGGACAGACTTTTATCTGACGTAATTCTGGACGGGCCATGGCTATTTCAGGTAGTATCTCAATAGATTCGGCTACGATGAGAACTACTATCGAACAAATAACCAAAGGAATGCCCCCGACAACATTATAAGTCTCATGCTGCAATCAAAGTTGGCATGGACGAAAATGAAAGAGTGGGCTGCAATAGCGATCCCAGAACTAAGGATAAAAAGAGAACGGCAGTGGCGAAGCGCAAGGCGAGCTAAATAATCCCGCAGTGAGTTTGTGAGGAGGCATTTTTGCCCGGCTTGGTCCTGCGAAGTAATGTTTAACGGCGATACCGCAGGCCCAAATTCAAGCTAAAGCCTGAGTTAAGGGTTTAGTACGTAGGAGTACTATTTCTCAAATCAAGAAAAGTTAGATAATACTAACTCTTTCAACAGCGGCAGCATTTTTGGAACATTCCCTCTCTAACACAACAAAAAATAGAAACAAAAACAAACGCAATCGAATTATTACTTTACATATAAACAAAACCTCCTTGTTCTCAATCTTAGCTATTCTACACGAAAATATATCAATTACGTTTGAATAATTAGCTAAGGACTTGCGAACTTGAAGTCACCTGCAAATACACAAGAAATTAATGATAAGTTACATAACTGAGGAAGATATCACTTTTCATGACCTTCGGTGTTGTTGTAATTCAACTCTTTTATTGGGTTGAAGGTATTTTGTCAAAACACTAAGATATAGCGTCATAATTACAAAAGGAAATCCTTGTTAACGCTTAAATGTATCCGTTATCAAAACTACCCTGTAGGAAAAATTCGTGTCATATGAAATTAAATATTTGTCACTTTGGTAAATAAATGGGGGAAAGACGTTAACTTTGTTTGTACCGAAGCTGTAATACGCTACACAGATACAAAGGATTTCATACAAGAAATCGATTTTAATAATTTTTTCTGCATGTTTTGCAATCGGACGGTGTCCTGTTAGAACTTCTTCAACCATTGATAGGTTAACCTTACTCAGAGCCTCAGAAGGACCTTACGACTGCACAACAGCTCGTAGTTGACCAGCGCTTGCTAACTAAGTCTGAGGCCTAACAGTACAGTACTGAACCACAAGGTGCCAGATGGAGCTCCAACTTGTCCCCTTCCTCAGTAATTGAGACTGAAGAACTTATCTTAGCAAGCTCATCTGTCTTATTGTTTCCTATAATATCGCAGTGATCAGGTACCCAAACCAGTTTAATAATAAAGTAGTTCGATGCTAGAGATAAGAAGTCTAGACATCCTTTCACTAATCTTCAGCGTAGAGTCAGCAAACTCAAAGCTAATACCTCTGCTTTATTATTGGAATGGATAGTCACTACTCTTAAGCAGGCTACGCTCCAAAGCAGTAGATCGGCTGCTACCTTTATGGCAGCCAGCTTCATGTGAAAGACGCTGAACTTGTTTACAGTGTACTTTTCAACCAATCCATCCCTCACTTTCCCTCTCCTTTAGCGAGTCCTTCCATCCTTCCTATGCCGCTCTCTAAGGTATGTGAACCGAGAAACCAGAGCTAGAGCTACGCTCCATGACTTGGTAATCTAAGTATTTTGAAACGAAATAAAAGTTTGCTAGGATTCCAGAGTGTCTAAGTCATCTAAGATGATCAGATTCTCTGAGTCTGACTGCAGCTTTCGAAGCCATATACTTCGCGGTTTTGTCCAGTGATGCCATATGCAGCAAGACATTTAGAGCCATAGCTGGCTACTGTAGAAAAAAGTCAGCAAATCGATAGAAGAGACTGTAGGAACATGGTGAGAATGCTAACTGGTCACTGTCTGGTGGCGGCACACGCCCGTAGGATGGGGCTGACAGATCGAGAAAACTGCAGGAAATATCTAGAGCAGGTCACTAGGGAAGCAATGGATACTCTCTTGTACACTTGTTCCCAACTGGCAATACTACGCTGTAAGCATCTGTGGTCCTCACGGTATGATACACTGGAGGAGTTATCGATAGTGAGACCGCAGAGTCTGTTAAAATTCGCGTCAAGCGCAGGCATTCTATAAGATGACTACATCTCTTGGACCTAGGAACTGAACTACATCTGGTAGCACAAGAACAAAAACTGGTCTATGCGTGGCTTATTGGCGTACCAGATTAACCTAACCTATGCAAATCAGTAAAACTTCATGAGAGATCAAGGTCTTAATTTCGGACACTTTGCCCTGAAGTCTGTCAGGTAAACACTAGGTGAATCAGTGGCGGCATTAACATGGGATGCGTTTAGGATGATGAATAATTAAAGCTTTTTATGTGGGAGCAGCGGTATCCCACTACTTATGGGGTTATATCCATGTGATGTAGTCGCGCTAATTTCCTACGTGGCAAGCACTAACACACAAGCATTTGCAACAGAAACGCACATACTTTGCAGCTAATTAACGCTAAGGACTGACGCTTGACAGGCGGTGCGAGTGATTACCCGTAACGTGAACGGTGTCTAATTAAGCGTCAATCTGCAGTTGCTCTGGTTGCGCGCCACCGCCTCCGCCGCCGACGCCGACAATCACCAAGGTTGCGAAAAAGGGTTAAATGGTTAGCAGCCGCAGGCGAGAGCGGGCATTAGATAGGGGGGTGAGATTGTGCGAAAGTTCTCATGCGCGCCATACAGCGCATACATTTTCATGGCAAAGATATTTTTTGTTGTTGTTATTTTTCTGTTATTTTTATTGTTGCTTTTATTTTGCACTTAACCATTTTGCTGGCGGTTGCATTTGCTTTTATTTCAATTAGCGCGCGCGCGCGACATACAAATATATTTATATGATTGTGCCTCATATAGGTTTCGCTTTGATTTTGGGGCGGCTGCAGCGGCTGCGCGCGCTATAAAAATCTCTGTCATTCGATTTGTTGCGTCTCATTTGTTTTGGTATATAAAAATCGCAGATTTATTGAAGGTAGTAATCCTTAAAGTTTAAGAACATTCTTTAGATAAGCGGCCAGCGCACGAAAACAAAGCAGCAGCAGCGTCGTAAAGAAAGCGGTAGTAGAGGGTGAAGGAAGAGGCGCGCTCTGCCAAAGGATGCACAGCTTTCGCTTGCGCGCATATAACTGCTGCCGCTGCGGAGTAGTCCAGCGCGCTGGCGTTCATCATCAATATTCACAAGTAGTCGTTGGCGGTGCGGCGCGCTCGTAAGTCCGTTGTTATAAATATATTTATATGTATGTATGTGGCTCAATAAAATAAAATCGCTGAAAGCGTATAAAAAATGGACACAGGCGCTATAAAATTTCAGCCGCCAGCCGCATTTGCTTAATTGTCTTATACGCATACACACACGCACGCATTCAAAACCATACAAAATATATATAAAAAGGTAGCGCGCGGTGGCGGTGAGCGCTATGTGCTGAAGCGCTTCCATAACTGAAGTATACGTCAGGCTGACTGCTTGACTGACTGACCAGCGCTGTTGTCTTGCTGACCGCTGACCGTTGCTTACGGCATGTATTGCCACCTTTTGCTCGGGCGGTGAGTCACAGCCCGAGTGCAGCGCGCGTTGGCATCTTGTAGTCAGCTGCTGCTTCTTCTTCATTTCAAGCCAAGCGCCTGCAGCTTGTGGTATCATGTAGACAGCGCGCTCTTATATCTGTATAGGCGTATGCAAGCGCGCACGTTTGTGTGTGAATGTATTTGTGCGCGCGCTTTTATATTTGTGTGCGCGCACGGTCTGTGCCGTTGTAGCAGCCGTGGCGGGCTGTTATCAGTGCAGGTTTAACCGAACCTATAAACAACCGCGCGGAATGTCATGCATAATGTCCCCAAATTAGATAAACATGGCGCCAATGCAATCGCTCGGACACACGTAAATTCCGCTGCTGCGTTTATTCGTTCGTCCATTCGCCGGCCCGTATGCGTCGCTTGTTCCATTTGTTGTTGGCTGCCTGACTGCCTTGGCAGTTGTTGCGTATTCCATTTGTTTTCTTGCCTTTTTTGTTGTCGTCTGATTTCATTGCTTTTGTTTTTATTTCGTTTTACTTTTCATTTTTATATTCTTTCGTCGTTTTAAAGTTCTTTGTTTCAGTTTGACTGCTCTGCACACCATTGCCTTCGTTTCGTTTTTATTATTGCATCGCGCAGTGCTTTAAATTTTTAGAGCGTTTGCTTTGTTTTTGTTGTTGTTGTTTGCGTAAAGTGACTGACATTTACGCGCGTCCAATAATGTTCACTCCAAATAACACAGAAATGTACATACATATGTATGTAGCAAATATAGTATATTTACAAACAGAAATATCTCGCAAACTCATAGCCACTTCGGGCAGGCCATTACTAAATGTTCTTTAAATGAATTCAGTCGTTTGGTTATATTATTATACTTAAACATTAAGCAACTGCTAAAAATATTATCGAGAGAAGGATCTGCTTTATTTGAACACCCCCCATTTTTTTCTTTCTTTCATCAATCTTTCTGCAAGAACTCCGATAGGACAGTGTCCAGTTAGAACTCCTTCAACCATTGGAAGGTGAACCTAGCTGAGAGCGAAGACTTCCCTAAACCTCTGACGACCGGAAGGACCTTGCGACTGCAGAGCTGCTCGTAATTGAGTCAGTAATTATCTATTCTATTACTATTTCACATATTGTATTATTACCTAACCTCATTTTTTAAATTTTTTAAGTTGGTTTTTACTGTTGATTCTAATTTTTTGAAGCTTCTCTTTGAACACATGAAAATCGCTAGCGGATCAACGTTTTGCATGGATTTAGTTATCCTAATGTTACTAAGAAGAATGGAGCCATTTGTAAAAGTTCACGCAAATGAGGAAAGTTCTCTGATCGCCATTCACTTGGGAGTGGCCAGAAACGATTCGTTTACATATGGCTCAAGCAGCTCACGACTTCCGTTCTTAGACCAAGTATCCTCTAGGTAGCCAAAGAATATCCGTTTGCATCATCCCAACCAAGGTTGTGCGTTGGGTTTGGGACCCTCCACGTAAAAAAGCGCCCCAATGAGACGTAAAGAGCGGCTTCGGAAGAGAAACCCCCCTTTTGATGACGACCGCTGCAAACGTAATAAGTACTATAATTTAAGGGCATGCACCTGGAATATTCGGTTCCTTAATTGGGAAGGTGCCGCTGCCCAGCTGATTGATGTCCTCGTAAAAGTAAAGGCTGACATCACCGCCGTCCAAGAAGAGTGATGGACGGGACAAGAATTGACATGAGTAGGTCCGTGTGGCGTTTACTACAGTGGCATATAAAGGAGCGCAAATTTGGTATAGGATTCAATCCTCCAACCAGACCAATCATGTTGTGATAGACCGAAGACACTTTTCCAGTGTTTTAGACGTGCGTACGCTCCGATGTCCTAACATTGACTCGGACCACTATCTTGGTATACACCAGCCTCTGTGCAGTACAAAACGAACATTCACAAACGCAAGGAAAGTTCGACTTCGAGAAGCTGCAATCACAACAGACAGCCGAACGTTTATCTATTCTACTTGCACTCCTGCTCGGTATATGGGAATTGTGGGCCAGCATTTCAAACTCTTTACGTACAGCTGCAAACGAAACCTTTGATTTTCGAAAAAGGCTAAAGAACAGCTGGTACGATAAGGAGTGCGGTGTCGCAGCGGAGAGAAAACAGGCTGCCTGCCTCGGAACGTTACAATCGACCACAACACGTGCGGGATGAGATAGATCCCGAAAGTTAAAAAGGAAAGCGAGACGCATTTGCAACAATTGGCGACGTACATATGTATGTCAGCAATAACGAGCCATATATTATCTTCCAACGACAAGCGACTTCACATAATCCCACAAAAATAGTCCAGTGGGCATTAAATTGCACGATCTTGTAGGCCACGCCAAAGACCACGATTGCTCACCAAAAGTTTTCGAATCAATTGATTATTTCATTGGCTGTAGGGGGTTCAGCGCCGTCTTGTTGAAACCAAGACCAGGTCATCCATATCAACATCATCCAATCATGGCACCATAGCATATAAAAAGGATGAGCTCAGCTCCAATTCTTGCGCTCGATGGCGGATATCTCCATTCGCGTTTTCTTGGATACTCTGAGTCTCTGAGGATGTACATTATCCACTAGAGTAAACGTGGTGCGAAACCGATCCATGGTTACTCGAATTACCTACTACCTACTTTGAGGGAGTATTATATCGACTGGATGTTGAACGAAGCGCGCGATGTGCGAACCAAATCAGTATTTTGTTAGTTTTAACGATTTGCAAACATTGTGTCAGAGTAAGTCTATTCATTATGAAATGGTAATTCAATTTGAGTAAAACTCAAGTTACAGCTGTCAAAAAGATCAACTCTGTAAAAGGTGTTCCCTAATTGAAAACCATACTTCTAAAAAGACACGTATTATATGAATAAATAGTGACCTCTTTTATCACTACCGATATAATCCGCTGTAAAATCAATTATCCTCAAAACAATACCCTCATTTTAAGGGCTAGACCATACGCTTAATTATGGGTGTTAGGAAAAAATCGTACTTTTCACTTTCAGGCCTTATGAAAATGCATTTGGGTGTATGACATATCCTTTACATTGACATGTTGATACAAAATGGCGACTATTAGACGAACTTGGGGAATTACCTCTTCAATAGGGCCTTGACAAATGGGCCTAGATGAGTGAACTCAATGCTTCGATACTAAAGCACCTTCGACATAGAAACAATTTTTTAATAATTGTTTAAAAAGTCTCAAACATATTCAAGCAAAATAGTTTTGGATTCTTAGGAAATCCCAGACTGGTCAGATGTCTTAAGGGGTTACACGAATTTTCGGATTTCAAAGAATCGAACTTTTTTATTGTCTTATTAATTTATACAAAACCTCCAGAATATTATTCTAAGTAAATTTTCAATCCAAATAATAGTTTCGGAGATACAGACTTGGGAACTTGTGTGCTCGAGGCCTGCTAGGCTAAGTGCACCATCTTTAAACGCGTTTTTTCCGAAACTCGGTTTTCGAAGTCGGTTGGCAAGATTTCTCGATAACTACTCAACCGATCTTCATGAAATTTTCCACAAGTAATTGTGACACAACTTTTAAAAACTTGGACGACGGATTTTTTTTTCGATTACAACTATTTGAAAAAAATGTTTGCCAAAATTTCAATTTTCAGGTTTTTTCAAAGTTGTAAGCTAAGGTTTTCACTAAAACAAGTATTTTTGTTCACATTAGATGATCCCATAAGGAGTTATCCTGCCAACGCGGGCGCTTTTTTTTCCGAGGAGGTACCGGAAATGGCATCGCGATGGTCGAGTTTAAAATATTTTTTTTCCAAAAATTTCAGAATTTCATTTTTCATAGTGTATATTTATAACAATAAAAATTGTAAGAAAATATTTTATTTTTTATATGAGAAAAATTGGTGAAAATAGGCTGTTTTTTACCCGAGGAAACCCATGCAACCCATGTAAGTATTAATTTCAGGATGCGAATAGAATACAAAAAGAAAAATAGTGACATCCTAAATAACACTGGTCATTATAATTTATGTATATGTCTACATATCTAACCACTAAATGCACACACATAATTTTTTGCTCTAAATTATTACACATATTATGTACAAAATTTTGAGCCAGTCACTTTTATCGCAAATTTCCTAATTTCCACGATAACACGCGACGAACGCTCATTTGAATATTTTGTGAATTTTTGAAAATTTTCGTTGTCGTGTTCGCTATCAGCTCGGCCATTGACCATTTCATTTCTCATTTTACAATTTTTCAACACTAGTCGCCGTTTTATGGCAACACTAAACAAATTTGTAGCGCGATCGGTTTGAAGATAGACTACACACATATAGTATAAATTTATGTACATACATACATACAAATGTAAGTCATAAAAGCCGAAGCAAAGAAAAAAATGAAGGAAATAAAAACGAAAAGTGAAAAGTGCATATAAAAAGTATGGTAAAAAGCATAAAATATATAGCGCTGCCGCCAAGTAGTGTGGTCGCTTCACAAACACACACACACATATGAACTCTAGGCGCTTATCTACAAACAAATTATACCCACACCGACTGCATGGACTTACAGCCAAGCTTCTATGTAGTTGCTGTAGCGCCAGCCCCCAGTCTTATCCAAATATACATGCATACATACATACATACATACATACATATACATGTGTCTAGGTGCCTCGATTCGTCTCCTGTCGAGGCTTTTATCAACGAGACAAGTTTGTCTCTTGATAACCTTTTTGCCTTTATTACTCGCATATAAAGATACCGAGCACATACTAAATATGTATATGTATGTGTATTTGAGTGTGTAAGTGTACATATGTAAATGACTGCAACGTCGATGTGCAATGATGCGGTTGGTCGTCTATCATTTGTGGCTCCGTCTTTACTTAATTCGTCAGTTTTTTAGTATTCTCATTGCTTTCTATTCACCAAAGTCGAATTCCCTCTACAAAGGCAATAGCAAATGATTTTACGGTTCGATTTGCTTTAAGCATTGCGTTAATTCTTCTTCTTTTTTCCGTTTTTTGGTACTTATTTAACAATTAAAAACGTTATTTTATTCAAATGTTAAAACAGGCGCCAGTGCCGGTATATTGCTGGGCGGTAGAGAGGCTATAAAATTGTATGAACACATGGTTTTCTTCAGCTTCAACGGCTTCTGAGACTTCTTAAGCTGAATACCTCTATCGAATCTATCAAATTGTTAGAGTTAATACGTTTGTGAAAAGTATACTAACTGGATGATAAGAGAATTCGATTCATTCAGGACGAAGTTGATTTCAGCCTCAGGTTTGGTTTGGTTACATCGATGTTAGAATGCCCTTCACAAACAAAAATATTTTTATAAAAGAACTTGATTTGATCTTTTAGAAGAAAGTTATTAGTCTTTCATCATTACTGTCCTGCTATATGGCGCGGAGGCATGGACAATGACAACAACTGATGAGTTGGCGTTACGAGTTTTGGAGAGAAAGGTTCCGCGGAAGATTTATGGTCTTTTGCATATTGACAATGGCGATCATCGCATTCGATAGAACGATAAGCTGTACGAGATATACGGTGACAGTTACATAGCTCAGCCCTTCAAAAGACAGTGGCAAGAGACGCTGGCTAGGTCATATTGTCTGGATGGAAGAGAACACTCCAGCTTTGAAGGTTTTCAGTACACGCCGGTGGAAGCTGAGGAAGAGGAAGACATCCACTCTGTTGAGAGATCAGGTGGAGAAGGCCCTGGATGCACTGGGATCTCGAATAAGCGCCAAAAAGCGAAAAAAAGAAACGACTGGCGCGCTGTTGTTAACTCGGCTATAACCGCGTAAGTGTTTTCTACGGCAGTAAAGGAGAAGAATCCAATATCGGTGGTTCCGACAATTGAACGGTTTCTTCGGGAGAAAAGAACGTGTGCAAAATTTCAGGTCAGGTCTGATCTCAAAATATATAGATTCTTGATTATTCTGCTTTCACGACATCACGGCTTAATACTTTGGATCTTATACCTTAAGATTCAGATTTCGCACCTTTAGTGAATGAGCGCAAATAGAAGTAAAAATCTTAAAAGAATTTGTGTTGGATCTGAAGTGCTTCTTGAAACTTCATATCTACATAACTATATATTCCTTGACAGTCGAAGTGCGATCCTCCTTCCCAGGGGTATGTCCTAGAGCCTAACCTCAGATGAGGAGAAGGTAGGTTAATAAGTAGAATGGCTGTCTAACAACCCACTAAGGCCTTTAGAAAACCCGTTGTGATACCACTGGGACTAAAGTCTCCAAAATCTTTTGCCTCCTCTCCGAATCACTCCGTGCTTCTGATGCAGCTCATCAGTACGATATTTTTTTGCCCTAATTATAATGATTATGCGGTTTACTTCTGCCACAATATTCTGTCATAATAATTGTGTACTTATACAGGAGAGAACTTAGAAGAAAAAATGTGAATTTTATTCTAGCTTAAGACTACATTTTTGGAAATGAACTATAAGTGACCTGGTCTACGAAAAGGGAGCTAACGTGCGAAAACTAGTTTTCTGGGAAAAGCTGTTAAAAATAATCGTCAGTTTCTCGTTATCTCATTAATTGTTCTCCTTTTTTTTGACACCTAAGCTCCCTTTCCGTAGACCAGGTCACATATATTGGATTTTTTTTTTGTGTTTTTGAGTTACGGTCTTCTAAAGTGTAGCCGCTCAATTCAATCAGTTTTTCAAACTTCTTAGAGTCCTCGGAGAAAAATGATCCGATTACCATTAAAACAAATATTTTTTCTCATGTTTTGTAAATAATCCTTTATACAACAACCGACCAAATTTTTGGCAAAAAACAACGAGGATCCAGAGTCGGTTTTGCCATGTCCATCTGCCAATCCGTCTGTTTATAGCTCATTTTTTGAGATATCGAATATCCTTTTTTTACCACTTTATAGAATGAAAAAAGCACCTGTGAAGGCTATTCGGGCTTCGGTACAGACGAAGTTAAGGTTTGTTGTACATAAAAAAATATATTTTCCAATAATTTTGCTAAAACAGCTAATACGGATATATTAAAAGTATACAATAATTGTACAGTTCTGGAATCCAGTGATACCATAGACTCTTTTGATATATTGTACCTACAATATCAAATGCGCCTCTAAATCAATAAAAAAACAACATATGAATGTACATATGACAAAACTGTTTTGAAAATTTCAAACGTGTAACCATTTCGAGGGTTGACCTTTTCGCAAATACGAAGTGTTAAAAAACCCAGCTGTAGCAACTCTGCCAAATTAAGTGGAAACTCATAACTTAAGTAACTGAAAGGTGGATAATGTCAGAGAAAAATTAAAGAGATAAAAAATGGCAAATCAAACAGGACAGCAAACAATTCGCAACAACTAAAAACGCGCGGAGCAGCAACCAAAAGTGCAAAGTGCGCTCGGTTGATGCCAACGACGACACGCGTGCGAGCAATTAAACTCTTTCGCCAGTTTCGACTAGTTGTTGTCATTACATAATAGCGGCGAAATTGATTTACGTCGAAGGATTTTGATTGTTCCGCCCCTCGCTCTCAGCGCAGTGGAGGAAGCAACGATTTATTCTTTTTTGCCCAATCCATTGAAGCTCAACGCCTCTTTTTGCGATCAACCGAATTGGCACCTAATCAAGTGGAAGATTTAAAACGCACTCAAACGTGCAATACAAATGCATACATATATGGTGTGAGTGTGTGTGTGTGCTCATTTGAGTGTTGTAATTTGCGCGCCTCGTCAGCGTACACACAATATTGCAAGCAATAAAAGCGATCAACAACAATAACAATTGTCATAAAGACTAATGTCATCGCAAGCCAAAGCAGATATATACATGCAGACATACATACATACATATGTGTATACATAAAAACATATTTGCAAACATAACGCACGCATGAGCGCCACACAGAGTCGCTGTTACGCCACGCTTTTGCGCTTCTGTCACTCAAGTGGGCGTCCGCGCGGGGTGGCAACTTTTGTTGTGATTTGTGTGCGTTCACATTGTATAAATGGATGAAATTATGTACATAAGTGTGTATATGTGTGTGCGCTATTTCAAGGCGTCCCGGTCACTCGGCTGTGAATAAAACCGAAAAAATGGGCAGTTCCTGTGTTTCTGCTTGGTCGGCTGCTTGGCCGCATCCCATTTTTGCACAATTACACACTTATGCACATATGTATGTGAGACTCTGCAAGCAAATCTTTTGTTTTTTTCTACAAGGAAAGACACGCGTCTTCCTCTTAATATTTGTATTCAAATGCATATAAATTTGCCATTTCCTATTCAACTTAAGTTGGTCAATTTTCTATGACCAAAGCAGTGAAAGGATATTCACACGTACGATAACACGTTTGACTTGCTAAATCCAGCCCAGAAAGAAATGTATGAAAAGTTAGGATCGACTTATTTTGTGTTAATAACAAATTTTTATACCCTAAATAGGGTATATGGATTAAGTTTATCACGATGTAAAATGCCGGGCTCCTTATAAAATATATAGTATATACTTACATACAACTGCATTTGAAAACAATGTTGTTTTTATACATAAATGGGCCTTGTAAACATTGTTCTGAAGAAAAGGCGGAATCTCATTAAACAAAATTGTTGTCGGAAGGAAAATTATCTTACAAGTTTATCGAAGATTTGCTCGGATGTTCTGCCAAAATAATTGCGAATGCAAAATGAAAAACCAAATCTCGAAAGGAAACGAAAAGAAGCTCTTTCGCGAACACAGTTGAGGAAATTTGGCGCTTTGCCACGAGAAAATCCATTTTATACCTCAAAAGAAATAAAGATGAGTTAATCTTAGTGTCACTGCTTCCACAATAAGGAAACATTTAAACTCTGTAACAAGAGCTCAAGCTCCTCGGCATGTGCAGGCCAGAGTTCAATTTGTTTAAGATCACCAGTATTGACCTGTCGAAAAATTGCGCAGCATATTGTGGTCCGACGAAACAAAACTTGTTTTATTTGATTTCCGAGGACGCCGACAGTATGTACAGAGGACAGTTAACGCTTCACTTGATCCTAAATTTGTCTCACGTACTGTAAAACATGGAGGTGTCAAAATCAACGAATGGGGGTGCATCTTTTACTACGGTACAGGTCTGTTATTTTAGATTAAAGAAAATATGGATGCCAAATTATATGTTGAAATAATGGACTCGACTATGCTACCAAGTGTTGAATGAAAAATGCCATTGAATTGGGTCTATCAACAAGATAACGACCACAAACGCACCAGCTGTTTAACAAAAAATTGGTTTTTTCCAAATGGAGTTGAGGTTATGGGTTGGCCGACTCAGTCACCGGTCCTTAATCAAACTGGGAATCTTTGGGCAGATATCAAAGAAGTTGTAAGAAAAGGTAATTCGTCAAATACATACCACTTATGGCTAGTTGTGAAGAAGGCGTTAAAGGTCATTTCTCTCGAGAAACGCAAGTCTTTGGTGGACTCCATGCCTGGCCGATGCGCAGCTGTATTATCCAATAGCGGCCATTCGACGATATAATAATATATAATACTAATTATTTAAGCTTTGTTTCGTATTATTATAATGAATTAATTGATTTTTGATGTAAAATCCTCAATACTGCCATTATTAATCACAGCTGGAATTTTCATTTACAAACCTTTTTATTTATTTAAAGAAGAACTTTATCTTATTCTTTAAAGAAATCATATTTCTTTTAAGCTTGAATATGAGCGATGAATATCTTAACAACTGAAGGACTAGTACGCTTAAAAACCAAATTAAACGGAAAGAAATGAAAATGTTTTTCTTTCTTTAAAAAGTTAGTACTCCGTAAATATGGTATTTGTGCAGTTATACTTAGATGTATCATACAAGTATATTAATTTTGTTAAAAATAAACAAAAAGAAAATAAGTATTTGCATAATTTCCGTTTTCTTATAAAAAATATGTAAATTTATTTCTTATTTTGTATAAGTCATAACATAATACACAATCATATGCGACTTTCATTTCAATACTAATATCGCGCCATCTATTGATCGTGTGTCACGATAGCGTGACACATGCTTGTCAATTTACTCCATTACTGCTGCATATGACTGTTTACTTTCTTTATACTAATTCATATACATACTTATTTTGTTTGTATGTATTTAATTAGCTTTTTTTAATTTTTTCCACTTTTCAACTTAGGTTAATACTTTTGATATTCATTATTATATATTATATGTATGTATATAGGATTGCACTACTTACCTTCTTTGAAATAGTTGTTTAAGATGAGAATTCTTCATAATAGTTTTTCTTTCTTTGTTCTGCAAATCACATTTATGTTGTTGTTGTTTAAGATGAGAGTTCTTCTTAACATTTTATCTGCTTTCCTTGTTCTGCAAATCACATTTATGTCTATTTATACATACCGTACATACAAAGTACATACTATGTATGTATGTACATAAATCGCGTCTTATAATGGCACTGTTGAATAATTATAGGTTATATTGACTAGCGCACATATTTTATATCATTTCATACGTACATATGTATGTATAGACACATTCAAACCCATGTATGCACATTCATACGTTTCAATATTTACGCTGCATCGACGCACACGACTTAGCAGCCACACGATCTTCAAAACCAATGAACACTCACTCACTGAACTCATTCACTGCATATACTAAATATCTTTCCTTCAGCAGAATTTTATTTTCTTAAAAACTGATTTATATTTATTTTACTAATAATAAAACATTTCCTTGAACACCACTGAATTAAACAAAATGCGATTATCAACACAAACTGCTTAAAACCTTACACGCACATTCGCCATTTGCTGCGAGCAGAGCACCCACTTCACTTCAGACTGCACTAATAATACAACTAAATAACTTTAATATATTATATCCACACTAAACACTGCGTTTGCATATTTGGCGACACAAAACGAATATTTATTTGATTTAAATACATTACTTATTTGTATTTTACTTTAAATTTAAAAATTTATAACACAAATTGAAGCTTCTGGAATGACTAGTGACAATTTTTTTTTCTCAAACTGCACAACTTCTCTCTCTCTATACAGAAAAAGGTTTGGTAAAGTAGCGAGTAACGATAAATTGTAACCGGCGATTTTATGCTCTCATCATTTCTTGCAAAATCATTAAACACAAAAACAAATAGCAGAAAAATTCGTGGTTAGTTGCAGCAGCAAAAAGAAATTATGAGCGCAGAGACAATAAGAAGTACAACAAACGCACACGGCAAAGACATACCAATGTACATATGTATGTACATGCGTGACTTTGACAGTCAGTGCAGTAAAGAAGTGTTAGCTAATTATGAGTGTATAGTAAGTATGTATGTATGCACAAATGCTTGTGCCTATGCACGCATATTATTTAATGTTGGCAAATAACAACACAAAGTGAAATAGAGAGTTAGAGATCAACTAATGAGAAATCTATGCTACTCTGAGACATTTCAGTGTAGGTGGTACCAACAAATTATATGCAAATGTCATCAATAACGGATATGCAATTCGTTTTTCGTCAATTAGAGCGAGTCAAACGAAAGTTGTGTGAAAATTATTGCGCTTTGTAAATTGTTGAATAAAAACTTAAATTGTGTGTTTATTTAGTGTTTTTAAATGTGAAAAAGTAGTGCAAGTGATTTGTGAGATTAGTGTAAATAGTTAAATTGTGTACAAAGTGCAAAATAGTGATTAAACGTACATATTTGCAGATTTACAATCGAGCCTCTTGTGGTTACTACAAAGTGTCGCCGTGTTCATTCATTTTGAAGGTCAAGATTTAAGCGTAGCTGTGAAAAAAATGCGGTGAGTCAAGTTTTCATTATTTCTATGGGTTTTATAATTAGTAGAGACTGCATTATATACATACTTAAATAAATTGTATTGAATGAAAATGATATATGTAGGTATATGTATGTATTTACAAAAATTATAGAAGTGTATATAAATGTTCGAACAATTTGTATTAAGAATTTATTCGTATAAAATAGTTGCTTGACGATGAGCTTATACATACATATTATAAAATGGTTCAAAAATAGTTAAATATCGTTCTAAATACTTAAATTGTGTTTAAAGTGCAAAATTGCGATTAAACGTACTTAATTGCAGATTTTCAATCAAGCCTCTTGTCGTTACTCATGTTGATGTTCAAGAAATAAGCGTAAACACAAAAACAAATAAAAGAAAAAATCCCGGTTGCAGCAGCAAAAAGAAATTCTAAGCGCAGAGGCAATAAGAAGAACAACAAATGCTTCGCAAATACATACATACATACATGCATTAGTATGTAGATGAATGACTTTGACAATCAATGCAGGAAAGAACCTTTGGTGAAACATGAGTGTATGCATGTACAAATGTTTGTGCCTATGCACGCATATTATTTAATGTTAGCAAATAACAACACAAAGTGAAATAGAGAGTTAGAGATCAACTAATGAGAAATCTATGCTACTCTGAGACATTTGAGCGTAGGTGGTACCAACAAATTATGTGCAAATGTCATCAATAACGGATATGCAATTCGTTTTTCGTCAATTACAGCGAGTCAAATGAAAGCTGTGGTGTGAAAATTATTGCTCTTTGTAAATTGTTGAATAAAAACTTAAATTGTGTGTTTATTTAGTGTTTTTAAATGTGAAAAAGTAGTGCAAGTGATTTGTGAGATTAGTGTAAATAGTTAAATTGTGTACAAAGTGCAAAATAGTGATTAAAAGTACATATTTGCAGAATTACAATCGAGCCTTTTGTAGTTACTACAAAGTGTCACCGTGTTCATTCATTTTGAAGGTCAAGATTTAAGCCTACCTGTGAGAAAAATGCGGTGAGTCAAGTTTTCATTGTTATATATAAAACGACTTTACTATATACATATTTAAATAAAATTTATTGAATGAAAATGATATATTCACAAAAGTGTTCGAAATATTATTTGAAGAATTTATTCGAATAAAAAAGTTGCCTGACGATGAGCTGATACTAATACATGGTTGAAAAAATTGAATTTTGTTATAAATATTAACTTTTATTATATATTAAGATCTTATAAAAATGTTTAACTTTATTTATTATTTAGTTTGTATTTAAAAGTTTAAATTTTATTTTTTTATTTAAGAAAATCATGTACATATGTATGTACGTACATTTAATTCCACAATCATTAAATCTACAATGAGTTGCTGTAATTGGTTGATATGGAAAGTTGTGAGGCTTAAAATTTGCAAACTATTTGTTGTTAGTGATCAAATTAAGGACATGCCTACTATTTTATAGAGTATTTTAGAGAGAGAATTCAGAACCGGCTTATTAGTAAGCACTTATTGACAATATTACCGACATTTTGGAATTGTTGAGACAATGCAAACTTCATAGACTATTTGAGAAAAGGAAGGCATAAAGAAGGCTCTAGGCTCTAGTAAACTTTAGTTTTTTTTTTTTTTGCATTTAGTCAATGTGTAGAACACCAAAAAAGTGAAGACTGACTCGATTTCAATAATTTGTGTGTTTTTGATTTTTCGGAGTAATACTCGGATGACTTAAAACAAAAAAGGAGGAATGTTTGCAGTGGTCTGAAAATTTAAAAAATAAAAGTTAAAATTAATACGTGATAACGGAGATATAAACAAAGCTATTAAATATAAAATATTCAAGAAAATTAATTAAATTGAATATACATATAGATCGGAAGAGACAATAAATTATGAATAAAATAAATAAATAAAATAATGATAAATAATAAAAGTATGTCAAAATAAATTTAATATTCCAATGCGGACACAAAGAAATGGTTTTGTCAGAGACATTTTATAGAAGTTGTCTTGAATTTTTTTACGAAGCAATTCATAAAAATTTAAAATAATTAAACATTTTCGATCACATACATACATAAAAATATGTTTGTAACTCCGTCAGCTTCCTAACCAGCATGAATTTCTTTTTGAATATTTTTTCCCGGTATAAAAGCCGCTATCAACTTTCATATAAAACATTTACGCAAATTATTTCAACCACGTTAAAGCCTTGCCACTAATTTGGCGAAATGAAAATTGCAACATTTGTGCTACTCACGCTTGTGCTTAATACTTGTACGTCCATTTATTCATAGTGAAAATTATTTATTTTTTGCAAATCACCAGCATCGACACTAAGCTGGCAAATATGCGTGTAATCTTAATGTATATGGCTTTCGAAACCACACCACGCCTCGGCAACACAATTCAGGGTCAACCGAAAATCAAGTTGGGCGCAAGGAAAAAAGGAGCAACTGTAATAGCAGTAGCTACACATGTACGAAAATATAATAAATAACAGTACATAAATATACATATGTGTGTACAATGGCATTAATGCCAACATTACAGCGATTATTAATTTTGACGGTCACTACTTGCAACAGACTTGTACACATGAATATTTACGATGTCTGATAAAGCGGGCGCACACAAGTCATTGATAATTTATCCAGCTGACAGTTTCAAGGCAGTGAAAGTATGTACTTAATAGCTGTAATGCAAGTATATGTTGTGTAAAGTAGATATACACATATGTATGTATGTATATGTATGAGTTTGGCTCGACATGTGGCGAAAGTAGTAAGTAGTGTAGTTGCACAGTCATCGATTGACCGCTTTTTGGTCAACATAAATACACAGTCTTGCCACATTTCTAATCCGCCCACAAAGCAGTACCAAAACACATACATACATACATATATTAAATCTCCTTCCAACTAAGCGCTGTCGCGCCGGAAAAACAAATCACATCAAAACCGATGATTATAGGTTTCTAAAGCTGTGCCGGAAAGCCCGAAAATAAATTTACTCTAATATTTATGCTAGAATCTTATCATGCCACATCATCGTCATCATCACCACTGCCACCCCCATATTGTTGGCACGGCACCCCCAGCGCTGTGTTGGTTTGCTTAACCTTCCAATCTTACACATTTTACTTGTTGTACGTTGCCAGCACTATTTTTGTTATTTTTTGTTGTTGTTGCTATAATTTTATTACCGTTGCTGCTCACTTCTCGCTGTGTGCGCATTGAAGTCTGCCCATTAATCAAACTATTAGCAGTGAATTTAGCTACAAAAGCATTTCACTGCAATTTATTGTTGTTATTGTTGTATATTTATTTCTACGTTTATTTATGTTTGCGACACACCCCTTTCATCCTTCAAAATTTACTTTTTCCGCCTCTCTCTCTCTCGAAAAGTCTACCAACATTTGCGCTGTTGCCCTTTGTGGCAGCGTCCTCCCTTTGACCTCGACACCGTTAGCTGCTCCACCCTAACGGTAGCGAGTTTTTATTAAATTTTCGTGCTGCCTCCTGTGCGGCGCATCAACACAAAATTATGGGTGGCCACAATTCTGCATCAATGCATCAAAGTGTGGCACTTGCATATCTGTTGCAAGATTTTTATCCCGTCGCGCACTCGATAATCACGATAATGCGTCCTGTAATCAACTAATAAGGCTCATGTTGCTTTTTACCGCCCCACACCACCGCCACTGTGTAATAGCAAGCGTAAAACCCCTCAATAAAGTTGTATTTCTAAGGCCGACTCCTTTGCCAACACAGTTGACAACTGTAAATATTTTGCGCCTGTCCAACGAGGGTAGCAGTATGGTATCATCGCATGCCAGTGTAATCGAGTTAGTTACCCAAAAATTGAATTTAACGCGCAATATTCAATCTGTTTGCCTCCTTTCATTTGCCTCATTTCGTTACGCTCGGATTTTCGGTACTTTTAGCCTTTGCCTTGATCCTGCATGAAAATGCATTTCATGCGCTCCTTATGTTCTTAATCACTCGCTAAGAGTTCGGCACTTTCGTTTCTGCCACATCGCTCGTTTCTTTACTTTCTTCGAAAGCTATTTCAGGGGTGTCTTGTGCGTTTTCCGCATTAAGCTGGTTTGCTGGAAATGAGATGTCATCATTATTTTTATAAGGTTTTAATGGTATTTTTCATGTACTTTTTTGCATGCCACATGTCACGAAAAAAATGTGCGATTTCGAGGTTTGTATGTGAATTTGAGAAAAAAAGTTTTTATGTACATATATAGAATTGCTCTATAGGTAAAATCTAAAGGGGGTTTAGCCTCAAGCGTTCTTTTTAGCAACTGTGTGTATAACTAGCATCCAGCTATTAGTCCAGTACTAGTAATCATCACCCCAACCGAAGTACTTAAGATATAATCTTGTTTACCGAATTGCTTTGGCTTCCATCTTCCTCCCTGGAACTCTTAATATGATTCACCATACACCGCAATGATAGATTAGAGTTCACGACCAATTAACGACATATCGAAGTGTCGAAAGAGAGTAAAAGCTAAGTCTTCTGTTAGCTTAAAGGCCAACAATACATAGACTTTCGAGCGACAACTGTGTCATGCCTTAGAAAATCAGTTGGAAATTAAAGTACTCTAAGAAACTTCAAACTATTCTGCCTAAGCAAGGGATATAAGGCTAATAAAATATCAAGAGACGTACCTAAATATTTAAATCCGAGACTGAGAACGTATTGGAGAGAAATCTCATGAAGTTGTAACTTTAAATAACAAACAACAAGATGCAGAAAAAAAGTAGTAACTAACCTCAAAAATTTTTAGAACACTAGACAATATTGGATTTTATTGTAAACTTTAAAGGACTTCAAAATATTTACACTAAAGCCTCTGAGGTTAGATAAGAATAGAGCCAGATAGTGAGACCGTGTTTGAACAATTACAGTTAAATGTGTTGTGTGATACGTAAAGTTTCTGAACGCCATTCTGATACCTGTTTATTGGAAAAATGTCTTAAGGTCTTTATTAATTCGCTAAGTAAAATTATTTTCGGTAATTTCCCGGATGGTTAAATGAACGAATCATTCAGCTTTATGTAGCGAAAGTACTACTTCGACCTCGATGGATACCAATCGGACATTCTCAGCTGTATAACATAAATTAAAGAAAATGTTAAGTGTAGTCAAAAGTATGTAGCTTCAAAAATTTTTTCAGCAGATTCTGCACGGGCTGTACTTTGTACTAACTCTTTTTTGGAAGAGAAATATTATACTAACATTTATTAAAGAAAAACTACTTATTTTGAACAGTTTTTGTAGAGCTTCTAATTAGAAAGTAAAAACAAGTAAAGAAGGCCTAAGTTTGGGTATAACTTAAAACTTTATACTCTCGCGAGGTAAAGTTATATACGGGATTTTCGTATATATTTTAATTAAAAGTCGGAAATATTGCATCCGTTGTTCAAAATCACAGGCAAGAAGATACACTATCATTAGAAGGAGATTATTTCTGAATTCAAAAATATTTATATTAAATAAAGAGGGACTAAAGGTATCATTGACCCGATTTTACTTAAGTATATGCGCACAAGGGCATGGTGTTATCACAAAAATTATCCTTATGTCTGGGTCCTTGAAAAGTTCCAACCCGATTTCAAAAACTTTGGGCATAAGCTTAAACTGTTTAAGCTGGTAAAAAGTTTTATCGCGCTATACGTATATTCATTGGTGTTTGATTTGTATACTGGAAATGAAGGAATCAGATGGTGTTTAAAAGTTTGTTGTGCGGGAAGGAGGCGTGGTTGTGATCCGATGTCGCCCATTTATACAATCTGCAAAAGGATATAACCGCGTAATCAGTGTTTACGCCAAATAAAGAAGAAGAAAACTATAGAAATGATTGGGTAAAAATGTCTTAAAGAAAAAAGAATACTATAGATATGATTGGGTAACCTCAAACAGCAAATTCGGTTAAAAATGGTCAAGTAGGTCCTGATATACCTATAGGATTTCACCTACAAGTGAGCGCTAACACGTCCATTGTTCAATTTATATACCTGCTTCTATAAAGATCTTTTTACCAACTTGGTTCTGATATTTGCTGCTTAAGGCGCATTTATTCAGTGAGTTATCACACCTTTGGTAGTTTTCAACATAACCAATATACTATATACTAGAGAGTGGACACGATCGCACAATGGGTGAAGGCATAGTATATGAAGATGTATTACAACATACATATGTTTCAGTAAGTTTGGTTAATTTAGCTTAGCGTTTTGGAAGATATGTAAACGGAGATCCATTTCGCGGTTCCTAACTTTCTTAAAGAAAAAAAACCAAAAACTGCAAATTTAATGGGGAACGTTTATACACATTCGAAAGAACATTCTTTGGGATTTATTTTTTGAAGATTATCGCTTTCAAATGTTGGCCGCGGCCATGTCTCAGATGGTACATCCGTTGAGATCAATTCACCAGCTCAAAACGTGAAATTATCCGCTTACCGAAATGTTCTGTAAATAAATAAATACATTAATTGATGCCATATGTGGGAAGTAACAATGTCTTGTTGAAACTAAATGTCGTCAGGATCACGAGTTTTAGTTTCACGCATCAAATAGTCGATCATCATGGCGGGAAACGGTCACCATTAGCGGTTTTTTTGTTTCATTCCTGATCAAATGGCAGATCTTGACCTCTTCAAGTTGTTCTTCGTCCCAAGTGTGGCAATTTTGCTAGTTTACTTACCCATTGAGCCAGAAATGGGCCTCATTGCCGAACAAAATTTGATGCGAAAACATCGGATCTTCTTGGAACTTTTCAAAAGCTCATAGAGCGAAACGAAACGATGTCAGTTATGAAGGTCTTGCGGCTTCAGTTCTTGCAAAATCTGTATTTTTTACGCTTTTATGTTAAGATCTCGACGTATAACGCGCCAAGTCGTTCGATACGTCAGTCTCGATACGACCCACGCGTAATCTGTCAAAAAACAGGCAATTGAAAAACGTACCTCTACTTTGATCACTCGTTAGAAAGAGCTACCACGTCGGTTTCTGTTGGATGTGATTGGCGGTTTACGTTTTGAGTTTTAGTTATACATTAAGTTTTTATAGCAACCTGTGAAGGGTATATAACTTCGAAACAGCAGAAATTAACGATTTTTCTTGTTTTTATAAATGTCACCCCTGAACAGCCAAATCCTAGATGATAGACGTAGTATTTCTGGTATGCAAAAGCTCCCTAACACAGTCCATACGCCCTTTTAAGTTGTTGGACCACCCTTTCTTCGAAATTATTAAATCGAATATAACAAATATCAAGGAAATTAATGTATTGTCCCCCCATTTCTTTAGTTAATTCACAAAACTGTCAAATTGTGGTCAAACAAAGAGCAACTGCTGTCAAAACTAGCTCATTAACCGGGCAGACAATAATACTTAGTACTTTCAAAGTGGAACTATTTAGCTAACAATACGATTATCCAAAATCACATTAACAGCAATATCACTTACACATACAAACGCACACTCACACACACTCGTCCTGTAGCATACTCGAGTTAATTATAACCAAAAACGTGGCCACACTCCGGGCGCATTTGCAGCGACACACGCCGCTTGCTGTCAACACGCTCCTCAGCTGCTGCACAGCATGCCAGCTACGAAATAATTGGCAGCAATACGCTACTGTTGGCAGCTTGTCACAGCAACAGCAACAAAAACACACAAAAGTAATAGCAACAGCAACAGCTGCTGACAACAGAGTGTTCCATTTGTGTGACTGTATTGTTTGATTGTACAAATGTATGTGTGCATGTGTGTGTGTGTTTGCTTTGTATAATAAAGATACAAGGATACATTAGTTTTCATACCCCTTTTTAATGGCACCTCGAAAAATCAGGGAGCAAAAATATGCTTATGTCTGTCCAAATGTGTGTGTGTGCGTGGCATCTAAATAAGTGGCACCACAATCTCGCGGCGCATTGTGATTCAAGCAGCGATCGGCCACTTGAAATCCATTAAATATTTGTGAAAATCGATATATGCATTTGTACTTTGTTGCACACACACATACATACAAAAGTAACTCTTTGCCTCGTCGACAACACTTTGGTATGCTTGCCACTGCTGAAGTGCGCACTTCACTTTATTGTTGTGTTTTGTTGTTTCGAGTGCACTTTGTGGGCCGTTTGCCAGTGTTGCACAGAGCCAAAGGATAACCCCCTGCAACATATGCATGTATGTATGTACTGTTATATGACACAAACACACGCATAACTCATCAAAGGCAGCCTTTTCGCATTTTTCACCAATTTTTTGTTGTTGTTTTTGTCAAAAATCAAAAGTGTGGAAATTGTGTTAAATATAAAAATATGCTTTTAGCCGTTCGTATTACAATCCGATGCGCCGATAAGCACTTACATATATACAATTGTAATGTGGCAAGTATGTTTGCTGTGCCACAAAAGAGCGCATAGTTTATTGCCACAAAGTCCTTTTGTCGCGCGCTGTTTCAGTTGCCAGCGGAGCAGCTGGAAACAAAGCGTCCTTTGTGCACCTCGATGCCAAAAACACACGCACATACATACACCAATATGTATGTGTATATGTGTATATCGTGTTTTTATAATGTCACCACTTGAAATTCATGTTATTTTAGAGTTTTCTCCAAGTGCCGTTGTTAATAATTTAAAATGCTGTCCTGCAGCTGACCACATCGATCCTGTCGTGCGCCGAAATCCTCTCAAGTTGGCATAAAATGCAACTCAAATTACTCACTTCAAGCTGCTAAATGATTGCTCGTGCCCGATAGCTCGGTGATTTACGCTCTGCCAATTGTTCGGTGGCTTTTAGGGTGAAGGATTTCAAGATGTTTCAGTGTATTTATAGAAACATTGATTTCGAGAACAAATAAATTAAATGAGTATTAAGTATTTTTTATAGTAGGAGCAAGCATCGAAAGCCGGAGTGCGGGACTTTAATCCGCAAAGCCTAACCTACTGCCATCTCATGTCTCTGCCACGAGACCACTGGACTCAGTATTACTTTATGGGAGAGAAGAAGACACTTGAGTATCCTATATTGTACGGACTGACTGATGCCTAATCTATTGTAAATGTCTCAATCCTATCATAATTAGAGCTGCTGCTGCGCTGATAGCTTTTCATTTTACGGAGTACTCGCACATAGTAAGTGCAGTAAAATTTTTCACCGTGAGACTACCTCCAAGTATGGTTTTTAGCTTTTTCCGAGGGCAACGATAGAGCACGTGTTCAGAGTCATCTATACAGTCTGTACACGTCGGACAATATGGACTAAAGTTATGACGATATTTGTATAGTTAGCTTCTAAAACACCACTGGCCACTGAGTATTTGAGTTAGGTGGAAATCCAAGTTCTATCTATCCACGAATGTACATATGTCCGGAATTAGTCTGTGGGTATACCGTCCTTTGCATGAAGTTTGGCACCGCTGCTGCCAAATTATGATGCCTTGAGTTCTCTCCTCTCTTTTTGCTATTGTAGACCTCTCTGAGAAGTTGTATATTCGCACAAATTCGTCTCCCTGGATGTCACCCCGCGCGATACGGGCTAATATTTCAGCAATGTCGT
The DNA here is from genome assembly GCF_016617805.1 of Bactrocera tryoni. Taxonomy (NCBI): domain Eukaryota; kingdom Metazoa; phylum Arthropoda; class Insecta; order Diptera; family Tephritidae; genus Bactrocera; species Bactrocera tryoni. Next base: position 23,395,545 of record NC_052500.1, read on the forward strand.
TTCATATGGTTCGGAAAGCACTTATCATGGCGCCTGTATCCATATTGGAGCCGCATACAGTATAACTGAACGCATTACCTTAGCTTTTAAACATCGTCGGCTGAAACGCAAACAGCCTTTATTCATCATCATTCTAGATAAAGCATTATAGATTTTATTTGCTTTGCATGCCTTATTTTCCAAGTATTCTTTGAGCCTTGCGTCCACTATCACACCAAGGTACTTCAACTTTGGTTGTGAAGTTATCTGACATTCTCCTATGGTGACCGATATCTTTTCATCCATTTTCCTGGAGCTTATGAGCAAGACTTCCGTTTTCTGCTCAGCTAGCTCTAGACTCATGGTAGCAAACCATTTATGCAGTCATTGCATTTGAACTGGAGGTCATGTCGATATGATGAAGGTTCTTCGTGTGGCTTTTTTGGTTGTGGGTTTTTGATTTTTTTCGCAATAGCCGATAGTTCTTCTTCTGTTACTAATAGAGGTGACTCTGTAGCTTCGTTTCTCTTAACATAGGAAATATGGTCATATGTCAGAAATAATGCTTCGACAACATTTCTCATAAGTGATGCGATTAATTTGATTGAGCTTCGACATATTACATATGTATATTTTGTATGCCATTCTCCAGGGTTCTATGTATGTTTACTTCTACGCAATGCGTTTCGAAACAGTATCTTTTACTACTGGTAATGGCTGACCTTAGGTGCGTTTTTGCCATTTATAGTACATGCTTCTCTGAGGCGAATTTCATTTTCACCTCCTTGTTACGTTGTAGGCGGCGTCTAGCTGAGTGACAGAGCTTCCTCAGCTTGGCTATTTCTTCGTACCATCAGTATACCGGCTTTCGATTAATACTATATCTCGTCCTGCGCTTAGTGGCGTCGCATAAGTACTAGGTCTATAACTATATGTGTGTGTGCTTGTTTTAATTATGAACATTTATTTCAGAAACATTATTATTCAAAGTTCAGTTCATCTGAAGTTTTAACGTTTTCCCATTTTTCTGTTAATTTGTGGACTCCATCCCAAAATAACTGCGCAGGCCAAGAATGAATTAAGCCAAATTTGATACCTTATTCTGATGTGAACCATGAGGGAGTTCTGAATTGACCAGAACTGTCAAGGCCTGTGAGTCGATACTTCCCAACCCGCTGTTCTGCAAATATTTTTAACGGGTTTAGAAATATGAGGCCGAGCGTTGTTATGAAGAAAAAGTATTGCTTCGAGTTTAGTTGCGAATTCCTTTTTCCTTTTCTGCAATCGCTGGCTTCGATTTGATGATTTGTTGTCGGTAGTATTCTCAATAAATGGTTTCACCTGGTTTTAGAAGCTCATAAAAGAACATGCCCTTTTGGTTCCCTCAAATACAGATCCATTACCATTTTTGCCGATGCCAAGGATATTCAACTTTCTCATTGATTTAGCTGCTTGACCAGACTATGACTTTTTCATGGCCGGATTGTCCGTTTTTCATCACCAGTCACAATCTGAGGCAAAAATTTTTTCAGCGTTCAAGCAGCATTTCAACTTCACTTCATACAGCACTCAATTACCTTGCTTTAGATTGTATTCCTCTGTTTTTAAACGATATGAAATGAGTACTTGATTTTGCGAATTTTTCTTGTGTTTGGCAATAATCTACATCGAATAATGTTTCGTCTTCCTCGCCTTGAAACCTTTTTAACGGCCCAGGACGTTCTTCATAACTTAAAACAAAAACACAACTTTGGAAACAACCGCACCACTTTTATTACATACATTCGCTCAGCTGAAGCATGTTCACCATTAACTTCCCCTAAAATACGCAGATTTTCGGCTGATGTTTTCTTTATATTGAAGTAACGAAGAAAAAGTCCCGAAAAAAAATCGTATGCTTCTTTCAAAATATGATCTAGTGGGCTACAGGTCACTGATCAATTTTGAGTAGATTTAATGTGCACCAATCTCTTAAAATATGCATTCTAACTATAACTTAAAAGAGTGATTTAAACAAAAAAAAATTCGGGGAAGTTGCAAAAAATTTACAGCGGTTCAAAAGTGAGTGAAATTAATGAAGAAATTCGCTAGATTTTGAAATTTTTGTATAAAAAGGGAAGAAGCCACCAATGAAATTTGTACGGAGACGATGCTGTATCAGTTCGTGTAGCGCAATGGTTCGCTGGCTTCCGTTCTGGAAATTTCGAAATTTCGATTTACACTGCAAGTATTAAACTGATGGAGTAATGTATCCAGCGGAAAAATGGCAAAAAATGGTCGATCAAATGTTTATTTATTTATTACTATAAATATAAAAAAACAATAAGTTGAAGTTTGATTAGAAATATGAAGAGACTTTTTCGAGTACCCAATATCATATAGAAAAAAAAATTTACACATTTCCTATTGCTTTCATCTTGAAGTAAGTCGCCAGTCTCCTCAAAAAATTGCTCAGGTCTCTGAGAATAAAATTGGCAACATTGCTCATTGTAATCAAAAGAGAAGAACAATTCTCTGTTTCATATTATAATATTGTGCTAATATCAAGAATATATATATTTCTTACTATATGTTCTCATACCTCAAAAAATGTACACATTTGTTGTATTAGAAAGAAAGTGGTATCAGCGTGAACCAATAAACTGACTGTGCTACCTATGCATCCCTGGTGTATATAATAGCATTTATTTTAACATCGTTATTCCAGACTTTAAGTATATAGACTCATAAACTATCTTCTATTGAGTTTTTAAGGTTAGAATGAACGATGGGAAAGATGTTCTCATATAATGTGATGAAAATGCTTTAAATAGCGGAAACAAATTTGAAAATTTCGAATTCTGACTTGAACGTATAATTTTTAGAGGATAAAGGTCGACATAAATGGTTTGAAATTACAGCCTTTTACTAGGAAACCTTTAATTGTTCTTTTCTCTTTTAAAATTGAACCCTATACTTGGTTTGGTTGAAATTTGTGCTATCGGAACCGAAATACTTATTCTACGGATGAAAAACAATTTCAATGAGTTCATGATAGGGTCTAGAGATGCTATACTACGACGAAATTAGTTGGATTTCTCCGAGAAAAATGAAGAGCAGTTTCCTTTTCTATCGAGCTCATGGTGTTCTGCAAAGGCTATGGTTCGTTGTTAAGCCTGTATTCTTTTTCACGGCTTTTTGAAATATTTGGTCTAGAATATCTGCTCTTAAATCGTTCTATCTGCTTTTTGCTTACCATCTTAATTTTGAAGTTAAATTATCTTTTAAAAATCCCAGAAACACACTACACCTGTATGATCCTTTTGATGCCAGATCGACGAATATTGTTAGATATGCTATTGGATTGATATCAAGCACATTTCACATTTCATTCCACAATTTCTTAGACACTATTAATAACTTCTATTCTCTATTTCGAATGTCATATGTACTTATATCAGGCATTTTATGAAAGGGTTGCGATAAGTGATAAGCAGTTCACTATGGAAATTTTTCTCAAATAGGCTTCTTGTGATTTATAATGTAGATTTTTTTTGTATAAGTTGTTGTTCTAAGCCGGTGGCAACATTAGCGAAATCGAAAACTTTCTAAAAACTTCTTATTATTTTGTTTTTTCGTTCTGTTAATTAATACACATATTTTTCAAACATTTGGCAACCCGCCAAAAACAAACATATTATCAGCAATAAGTATTCATAATTCTCTTTAATTTTATGTTCGCATTTAAGTAATCGATTATCATACTGTTTTTCATATTTTCAAACAAAAAATGTAAATAGGTGGCAACTCTACAAAAACATTACAATTATAATTATTTACCTTTTTTATAATCTTACAAGAATTAAAAATTTTTAAATAGGTGGCAACTCTACAAAAAATTTTTGATTATAATTCGTTATCGTTTTTTTTATAATTTTTGTTGTTTTATTTAAAAATTTTAAATGTGTAACAACTTTCCAACTTTGTTTTTTTGTAACTACTATATATGATAATGACACCAAACAATGCTAATATTATTATGTAATTATTAAAATCGATTTAGTCTTGCCGATGGTGGCGCAGCATACTGCGATTTATGGTTCATTTGTCGCATAATTTCGTTGTCTCACTACCGTTCCCAAAAAAAACAACTTACATAACCGCAATCAGCGTCTTGAAAATACATCACGAAGAGCTATTGTGCGCAATGTTCAAGAGATTTTGCAAACTTATCGCAAGCAGAAATCATTCATTTTCGCAACCAACTCAAAATCAAGTCAGAAAATGCAAATAATCTACTTGTTTGACAGCGGACAAGCGCCTATCACTGCCAAACGAGTGCAATATAAACACGTGAACATTCTCACCAAGCTTATACGAGTATACCAACCGTATTTGCATCCAAAAACGCGAAAAATCCATAAACTAAAAAAATCGAAGCCAGCACGACAAACCCAGCAAAGGTTCAGTCAACTGTAATGTTCCGAAAAGACAGATTCAACCGCCGTGGCAGGGATTTGCCAAACATTTCGGCTTATTATGGCATTTCGGCATAACGCTGTGTCGCTGCCAACACACACTGACGCCATCACTCCGTCACACCGTAGGTGATCGGGTTCGCGTTAGCGTTCAAGTCATCATCGACGCCGTCACTGAGCTCATTAAGTGCGCATTTGTGCGAAGAGACAACAACAAACAACAAGCGAACAGACAAGGTGCAACAAAGCAGCTGATGGCGCGCCGTTGCATATCGGCCGACCGGGCGAAGCGCCGCGTCGCGTCGTCTTACAGTGATTGTGGTCAATAAATACGCAATTGATTTTGGGCTTCTGGTATTACATTCCAACTGACTAATGAGGCGTGCGAAAGGGTAAAACTGATAACCGTTTGAGGCCTTACGCAGGTACTTATATGGATGGAATTATGGCATGATGAAGAATAGAGTGTCGCACATTGCAATGCAGTCGGTCGCAAAAGGGATGGTCTGACGAAGAACCACAGCTGAAGGCTATAAGTATGACCGTGCGGCTACCACTCCCGCTGTGTTTGTGTGTTGTGACGCGATCAGATTGCTTGGCGAACGCAAATTCCTGGCGTGACACAACTTAAGATCGTCTTAAGAGCATTTAAGTAGCAATGCGTCCGTCTATCAGTCAATCAGCAACTCAACCAAAGAATATATGCGGTCAATATAAAGTACCTGTTTGAGTGGGTAATCGAGGCACGCAATTTTTTGGTGGAATTTGTTTAGTGTGTCATTCGTCAATAATCTGCTTCGCACACAAAAGTGGTTGAAACCTGAAGTGCGGTTATGTTTACTTCCAATCAACCATCATTTATGCGTTGACAGATGACTCAGCGAAGGCAAAAAGTGTTATTGTATTAAAGGCGTTCAGCCCGGTATTTTTATATTGAGATTTACATTTAAATATTACAAAGTTAGTTGAAATTATTAGATAAACTCTAAAACGAAGTTTAATTATCATGTCTGTCTGTATATCCGCGAACTTGTTCCTCGGTCCTTGAAATATTGGTCTGAAATTCTGCAGATATCCCTTTCTCAGCAAGAAGGTGATAATTTGTCGGAAGCTTTGATATAGGGGAGCCTGGCCTGATCTTATACGGAAGACTTCACTGTCCTTAGAACGTGAAGAAATCACTCGCTTGCGATAAACAGAGTGCTGATAAAGTACTCCCAAAACCAAGACGAGTATCTTTTTGTTTAGGTTAAGTTAGGTCATGAGGTCGATCGCTTTGAGCCTATCTCGATTTCGTTGAGACGGTTAATATCAATTTCGGCTATGCCTGGTTCACTGAAACTGACGTGATGTTTCAAATTCAGTCCTTCAAAGGCTGGACAGTGGAGGAGAAATTGCTTGAAAGGTTTTACCTCACATGCCTACATACGGTTTTCGTCCATTAAGATTTTTAGCCTTACTGCATGAATGCGTATTGAGTAAAGTTCAGTAAGAGTCACAACGATTGCAGCAAGATAAACTTTGCGAAGAGGAGATAGATCTGTGGCGTTCTACTTTAGGCCAAAAGAATCTTGCAGTCGCACGAGTCCATTGGTCCAGCGCTTGAAACCAAGATGCCAAGGGAAGGGTGTCTCTTTTGGCTGGCACATTGGTTTTGCAGTAATCAGCGATTCCACTATGACCCTGCACCCAAACGACTCTGATAATGAAGTAGCTTGATGCTATTTCTAAAGAAAACAGGCACCCATTGGCTAGCTTTGAGCGCACAGTTCGCGAACGCATCGCTATTGTTTTCGCTCCCCGTCCACATATCCCTCGTTGGTATCTGAGCAGAGGAAAACCCTTCACGCGTAGCTTGTGATGTTGGTATTCAAGTTTTCCGGATTGCAGTTGAAGGAGGAGAGAATTCCGGCCAGTGCTTGTTGGATCCTTTCAAATACCCATTTTTCCCGAGCCTTAGAACTTCGCAGCAATGCACTTGCCGGCAATGTCTACGGAGATGAATACACTATAGAACATTATTGGCTATTCTACGGTTGCGTAAAGCCAAAACATCATCTTTGGTACCTCAATATTTTTCCGCCATGAAAGAATTCTATTAAGGATAACCCCTAGATATATCACCTTATCAACTGGTTGAAGACGTGAACCTCTGAATGAGGGTAGAAGAACGTTTGGAATCTAATACCTTCTGTTAAATACAACCGATTTCCGTTTGTTTAGATTAATGGTTAAGCCACTTGTAAACGCCCAGTTGGTTAATCCATTGAGATGGCCTTCGGTTAGAGTTAGACGGTATTTAAAAAGTTTCCCTTTACGTCAGCCCCGTTCTTTGAGCTCTTTTAGGAGATCATTTACCACGAAAATCCAAAGCAGTGGGCAAAATATCCTTCGTCTTTGCCAATGCGCAAAAGACCATAAATCTTCCGCAGAACCTTTCCCTCGAAAACTCGTAATCAGCTGTTGATATCGTCCACGCCTCTGCACCATATAGCAGGGCGGGATGATGAGTAACTTGTAGAGTTTGGTCTTTGTTCTTCGAGAGAGGACTTTACCTCTCAGTTGTCTACTCAGTCCGAGGTTGCACCTGTTGGCAAGAGTTATTCTGCGTTGGATTTCGAGGCTGACGTTGTTGTTGGTGTTAATGCTGGTTCTAAGATAGACGAAATTGTCTACGACTTCGAATATATGACTTTTAAAAGTGATCGCGAATATCACGACTCTTTGTTTGATGACATGAAATATTTCGTCATGCCCTCGTTCACAACCAGACTGCTAGGCTTCGATTCCTTATGCAGTCTGAAGAAAGCAGAACTTCATAACGCCGCGGTGGTTGACATCAATGATATCAACATCATGCTATTCGAACTTCTTCATGGTCGGGCAATGTAAGGCCTGCTCCATCACACGATTGATGAATCGGTTTCACTATCTCCTGGTGTTATGCTTTCACTGCCAATCAGTAGGCTGGAGAAATGGTCCATCCATAATTTCCATATGCTCAGAGCATCACTCACTTGATCATCTTTGGGGGTTCTACAAGACTATGCTCCGGTCTTGAAAACTTTGCACAAATAGTGCCAACAAATGTGGGGGCTTTAACAGTTATGGTACCATACCTCAAGGTACCATAACTGTTAAAGCCCCCACATTCCGAAACTGTGGACCCTAGTGCGTATGGCTGACTTTTTAGCGAAAATATCGGTCTCTCAGTGAGATATGTTATTGAAAATCTTCCTTTGGTAATAACGTAACCTTATGTCAAAAATGGGTTCAATCGGGTCAATACTTCCCTCAGCCGCCATATACTTGTTATAAAGATTTTCGAACTTCCAGTAGACTTAATATTACATAATATATAGTATATCGGCCAATAGAAGAGCTATTTTAATGAAATTGAGAAAGGGTATTTTTGCAACAACAATGTATCTTTGTACAAAAAATGGTTAAGATCGGGTGAAAGCTTGCCTAGTTCAAGTAGATATACATACATGAATATACAGGAATTCAAACATACATACATACAATATCCATAAGCGCGTACATGCATGTGTTCGCTACGCCTTTCACTTCAACGGCGCTTCCTTGCACATGTGTGGCTCTGTATCATCTGCGTAATCACCGAAATAGCCACCATATGGCATCAGCAAAACAAAGCTACTATGCGCCTCAGGCATAAACGTCGCATACAAAACACACACAAACTTGTGTGTACGCGTGTATGTGTGGTTGAGTAGAAGGGGCCGTGACCAGCCGGCATATCAAGAGTTCAAAGTCAAAAGCATTTGAGTGCACACAAACATACACACTCATGCCAAGCCTTAATGCTTGTAGAATTTTCCCCTCTTATGGGTAAATCTACGCGCATAACGCTTTTGGTTATACGCTGGTCTGGTTTTCTGGTTTTTCGTAGTACTTGAAATATCACCCGAACACATCACGGTCATAAATACGCAGGCAAACACGAGTATATATGTATGTATTTACTACATACTTCTATAGACACTACTCTGACCGAGCGTTTGTACGGCAGTGAGCTACTCAGGGTGGCGGCTACTCAGTAGTTGTTATTATGTGAGTTAATATGGATGTTGGTACACCCCGGTACCATGTACAGCAAACGCTTCTGCGCTGGGTATACATATACATAAACCCTGCCTTGGACTGAGATTCGCTCGCTTGTAGGCGAATTGTCACATCTTTTTGCCGTTTTGTTTTGGCTTTGCGCTTTTTTCTTTGCCCTCAACGCCGCGCGCTTTCATGTGTGCACCAATAATTTATTCATATGCGATTACATGCTGTAATTTTGTTACCACAGACAATTTATGGCTCCTTGATATGCGTACGCTTGTATAGAGTTGTAGCCATAAGGATATAGTCTGCTTACTTGAAAGAGTTTTTTTCGTTAATAGTTTTTTTCTTTGATTTTCAACAGACTCTTTTAATCCTGCATTTCAGGCTGATTGGCTCGACTTATTTAAAGATTTTTATTTATTTGTTGTTTTTGTTTTTTAATTCTGCCGAATTGAGCTTATAAAAGTGCGCGCAAGGTATTTAAAACTACAGAAATTAGCGAATATACGAAGCCATGGTGTTTCATTTACACTTTAGAGATCACTATCACTCATTAATTGGTAATGCTAAGCTTTAATGCAGAAAAATAATTAAAATTTTCGCATTTGGCGTTATTTATTTCTTTACCGTTTGCAAAAGAACACTCGACTCGCTTAAATATCGGTACGCTTGCAAAACAACGCTACTCAGCAACACTATCCAGCAAACATAATGGAAATATGTAAGAATTTACCATATTTTATTATCATATTGCTAATATACAATATATACATATTTCTTACATTTTCTGATGATAATATGTACATAATATAAATTAACATAATCTCTACATATTTATTCATAACTATGTATCACTTTGATTAAGTCCTTGACATCACAACTAATGTTTTGACCGCTATCATAGTGTTATATTGGAAGAAGCCGTGGTTATCATCCGATTTCACCCATATTTCATGCGTATCATCAGGGTATTAAGAAAATATTATATACCGAATTTCATTGAAATCGGTCTAGTAGTTCCTGAGATATGGTTTTTGGGCCATAAGTGGGCGGCGCCACGCCAATTTTCAATTTTTAAAAAAAGCCTGGATGCAACATTCCTTCTGCAATTTCATTCGTAAAATTTAGTGTTTCTGACGTTTTTTGTTAGTCGGTTAACGCACTTTTAGTGATTTTCAACATATCCTTTGTATGGGAGGTGGGCGTGGTTATTATTCGATTTCTTCCATTTCTGAACTGTATACGGAAATGCCTGAAGAAAACGACTCTATAGAGTTTGGCGGATATAGCTATAGTAGTTTCCGAGATATGTATAAAAAACTTAGTAGGGGCGGGGCCACGCCCACTTTTCCAAAAAAATTACGTCCAAATATGCCCCTCCCTAATGCAATCCTTTGTGCCAAATTTCACTAATATCTTTATTTATGGCTTAGTTATGACACTTTATAGGTTTTCGGTTTCCGCCATTTTGTGGGCGTGGCAGTGGGCCGATTTTGCCCATCTTCGAACTTAACCTTCTTATGAAGCCAAGGAATACGTGTACCCAGTTTCATCATGAATCTCTCATTTTTACTCAAGTTACAGCTTGCACGGACGGACGGACAGACAGACATCCGGATTTCTGAACTCTCACTCGTCACCCCTGATCTTGCTCTGGTATAATAATTCTTTAGCAACTTTGTTGGGTGAGAGTATAAAAGGTTTTATCTACTTTTTGAGGCTTTTGGTTTATATCATATGGTATATTCTCGTTACGGCGGTTTTAGTTTGAGTTGAAGACTTAATAAAAACATATATGTTTCCGTTCGCTTCATTGGATATCACTGAACAAACTATAATACTCTCCTAAATAGTCTCAACTTTGTTGCGAGCGTATAAAAACAAGAAATAGTAACTGGGAGATCTGGATAAAGAAGCCTAATTCATGAATTTTTTGCCATATCGTTTTCACTTGACTTTGTCAAATGCGGACGTTTTTTCGTCAATTCCTTCAAACGAGATCCACGCTATGGAATAATCTCTTTTGATGGTCTTTTCCTTTCAAGGAGTAGTCAATAAAAGTTATTCTAAAGCGCATCCCTAAATCACAGATATGTAGATAGATGGGTGTTGGTGTTTCCCACACTTAAGCGGGTTCATCGTTTTTCAGTCTGGTCGTACTGACTCTCGGTTGACTTCGGAGTGAGGGAAATGGTGAAGCCATTTTCAACCACATATTGTCACTGCTCCGAATCATCAACTCGTCATTGTTTTGGGCCAAAGTGAGCTCGCTGCGAACACATTTTGCACAGAGTTTTCATGCCCAAAATATTCCTGAATAATATTTGTACACGTTCAGTTGATATCTTTTTAGAGTGCTAGTTATCTCGAAAACTTCACCTTATTTGGGTTATCCAAAATCATTTTGTAGGCTTTTTGGTGTATTTTCGTCGGTAACAAATTTTTTGGGACACTGCGTTCACCGTTTTCGGTGTTCCCCCATTTCACTAACGAACTCCAACTAGACTTAGCTCTAACTTCAAAATCATATGAATTTAATTCTAGTAGCGTCATCTATTCGAATTAATCTGCGGACTCTTCTCAATTAATCTGCTAATGACAGGCCCAGAAAGCAGTTTTATGTCAACTGAATTTCGATGTATCTAAAACCCAAGCAGATAATTTTCAACCTGCTAGAAAAAACTTTTATCGATTTAGTTATGAAACCATATCTTCTTAGAGCATGAAAATTATTCCCGTATTCCATTGAACTTGTCAAATTTGGCTGTGGCAGCTTCATATTTACTTAAAGTATTGTCCAAAAACTTAGCAATTGTCTCTTAGCAATAGAATAGTTTGGAGCTCCTGCCATCTCTCTAAGACAAACCAGCCGGTATTCAATTATCATATGCCTCCAATTATCAATGTTATCTTCTTTAACAGAAGTTGAGAAACTACTTACGCTTTACAAATTTTTTACGATTTCAAGACACTGAATATTTTTTTAATTGTATTAGAAGACCAAATTTGAGGGAAAATATTTTTTCCGTCTTAGAAATCGTCGTACAAACTTTTGCTGGTTACACTATATCTTTATATTTAATGTTATTTGGATTATTTCAATGAAGTCCACGAAGTAATGAAGAAAATCGTAAATACACTCTCCACTCTAACAAATTCCGGATTCCAGGAACTATTGTATTCTTTGCCTCGTTAATGTTTGCCATATAAGTATTTCTCTCAAATCACTAGAGCGATTTTATCAAATTTGGGTATCCACCACTTTTTTGATTTATGTATTTAGGGCATGGTAATAGTCGAAAAGTGATTATAATCATTGTTAGAGTACCGACTGATATAAATATATTCTATATTTACTTCTAAAAATCTTGGAAATCGAACTACATCTTTCTGTAATGACTATATATCATGTGCTGTCGGCTAGCGACTTGAGGATTTTGTTGCGGCTCTGTACTTTGGCAATAATCGCGGTCGTGTGAGGACTCTAAAATCTTAGGGTCCACCCTGCGGAACCCCTGTTTAATACTTCTCAATTTAGAGTTTATCTCAAAATAGTACGGATGATTATCGACCACTCAAGTAGTTCATAGTCCCCCTTTTCAGTCCTGGAGGGAGCATAGATTTTTCGATGTCCTCAGTAGCGGTGTGTGATTGACGGTGTCAGAAGTTTTTGACACATGGTGGTTTTTGGTTGAGACCATGAACTCTATCGGCCCCAATGACGCTAAGTGCTGTGATGGTGCTGTGCACTTTTCGGAAGCCATGCTGGTGGTTTGCTAGACTCAGGAAGTGCGTAAAGTTCGGGAGTAGCAAGGCCTCAAGTGTCTTCACTACTGGCGAGAGGAGAGTTATCGTAGGACTCCTCTTTGTTGGCGGGTTTCCCCGGTTTCAGTAGTGGTACAACTCTTTCGATTTTCCGGGATATTTGAAGAGTGGTCAGCGACAGGTTGAGGACCTTGGCAAGAAAGTTTTCTCCGGTCGAGCCAAGGTGCTTAAACATCAGCATGTTAATTCCTTTAGGAGCAATGAATTTAGGCGATTTTGTCTTGCTGATGACACTCTCAACCTCCTCATCGGTGAAAGTAAGGCGCAGCTTTTTTAGTATTCACATCGTTTGGCTTTGTCTACCGAGGGGTGCAGTGTAAAATTTACTGCTACTTCGGGTCCGAAAAGGCATATCCACTGAATTGGATTTCAACTCGGTCAGTCTCTTCGGATTAGGCAAATCTCAAGGCTTACTCACACCGGTAGAGATGTTACAGGTCCTCTATTCATTTTGTCTGCTTGTGTTGATTTACCATTTGCCGAATCTCCAAATTGAGATCCCTTATTTGAGAATCGCAGGGATCGGCTTGGCGTAAATATTGCGCTCATTAGCTAAAACAGCTGCTTTGGCAGGGAAATTAGGGTGGAGTCCCGCGATTCTTCTAGTCGGAGATCTAACTTCGTTTGAATCGGTAAATTTTAGAATAAGATTGTTGTATGTCGGAAACGCCGATATCGAACAAATGTAATATTTAGCTGCTATACAAACTAACCGATCAAACTTAAGTCCTTGCATGGAAAGCTTTTTCATTTGACTAGATGCCTGCACGAAATTTGGCCCTGAAGAGCATATAGTTGCCATACAAACTAATCGATTATACTTAAACTCACTCTTTTCTGCAACACAGAATGCACCTGTGCAGGGTTTTATAGCTTCGATGCAATCAAAGTTAACGTTTTTTTTGTTTACTATAAATTCTACAAATATTCCATATTAATATGCAAAGCTGATTTGAAAAAAAATAATAATAATTGCCTAAAGCGAAATTTAGATATGGCAACTACACAGCTTCATGTAGTTCGGTCACACACTCTCCTGCACGAGCGCTCGAATTAGAAGCCACTTCCGGGCTTCCGTTCCCATTCTTTACTCCACACTGTCCGCCATACATCCGCTTTGACAACGGTGCTCATGCAATGATTTATCGCCGTTAATACCTAGCAACATAAGTATTCGCAAATATAGTTTTAATCTAAATCGTATGGGCACTTAATTGCTGAACAAATTAAAATTAATGCGATAAACCGAATTGTCAAATGATTTTTGGATTTGCGCCATTACACCAATGCGATCAAAACGATAGAAGCACAATTAAAAAGGCAGCGCCTGCACGTGCCTCAACTCAAGTGTGGGAGGCAGAAGGCGGCACTATTTTCGTAAGCGCTCATTTACGCTTATACTGCGCCTCAAGCGAAATGCACATAATGCAAGCGAAACAAAAAAGAGTAACTCCACGTTGAGCGCAAGCTTGGGAGTGGCTTTGAAAATGTGTTGCACGCGTATCAACACCCACAAATGCTGAATGTGCGCGCGCGATGCTGCTTTCTATGCAGCACGCGGCGATGAGCGGAAATGCGATTATTCACTTCCGTTCCAATTTGGGACTGTGTGCGCGCTCTGAGTAACCTCTGGCGCTGGGTATAGACGGCTCAAACGCACATATTCGACTTCTCTCTAAGTCAACGGACCGCTTGCTGAATTCATCACTTTGTGCCGCTTCACATAGTAACGCACGCGTTGCACTTGTTCGTCGCGCCGCCACATTCACCGCCGCCGTCACATAACGGCGTCCACACGTGCCGCCACAATTGTTGTTTATCCTAACAATTTGTGCCGCAGACGCGCTTAACTTCCGCGTCCATGCAACCGTGTCGTTCATTAGTTGGCACAACGCGGCCACATTCAAGTAGCGGCGTCCAGCTGCTATTGCGCTCGCTGCCAAACGGAAAGTGAAAATTAATGTTGGCATTCAGCGCATAGCATGCCTCGTGGGAGTTAATCGATCGCGTTAGTCGTAGTAGACTGTTGATTGCCATTGCGCACAGCCGCCGCCCACTTCGGCTAGTTGTTGTACTTAAAGCGCTTCATTCATGGGAGTAAGCATGTGTGTGTGTGCGCGCTTATGTACTTACTTGTGTGTCCTCGCATATCCTTTCCCAAATTGTTGCAATTGTTTTGCGTCACGTGCCGTCGCTACATATTGGCCCGCGGTCACGTGTCGCTCAATGTCGCGTCCTTTGCGCGCGCTCATCAACTATGCGGACGCAACATTCGCAACGCACACACAAGCGCGCGCGCGTTCAACAACATTTAGAGGGTTGACTTTTTGTCTGTGTTTATGTTTTGCTTGTGACTTCGATTATGTTTTGAAAATATTTTGTGTTTTCATTATTGCCACACTTGGTCATTGTGGGGTCGCACGTGTCGCTAGACGGGCGTCAAAAGTTTTTTAAGTGTTGGGCGCAAAAAGCCAACGCCTGCATAAATTTTCGAGCTTGCTTTTTTATACATATGCTCAACAGCGTGTTCTTCACGGCGGAAACCACTAACTCAACACTTTCTTGCCATCCGCGGCTGGGAAGTCGTTTTTTACGCTTTTTTTCCGCTGTTGCTCCGCAGCGCCACGTCTATGCATGTGCGCGTGTGTGTGACGCGTCACGCTCATAATTCATTGTACAAATTTTTTATGCGTCCTTCCTCAAACATGTTGTACGCGTACATACATACATATATATTGGCTCGCGGCGGGCGTGTTCGCTTAGGCCATTTTGCGGCTAATGTTTCCGTCATTTCGCTTTTCCTTCGGTTACATAACTAAGTAATAATTGTACAACTGCATTAGACAACAAAAAGAGTGGCAGCAAAAAACGCAGCGCGTTGATTGTTTACGCCTCGGCATTAAAGGGTGTCATGTGCGCCTTTAAAAGCGTAGTGTGGCGCGGCGCGTCATGACCACATGCGGTGCACTTGTGCCGCCAACTCGTTCGCTGTGTTAATTCGATTTTTCAACGAAGTCACTTATTTTCCCATTCATTGTGGAAGGTGTTTTTTGTTGTTGTTTTGTATGTTTCTTTTGCAATACTTGCTTTTATTGTCATTGACACAATCGAGCGTGAGAAGCTTGTCGTTTTCCAAAGCCAATAGACGCGTCGCGAGTCACACACGCTCAAAAAAGGATTAATGTAAAATAATATTCATTAAATTTCCTGCACTGAAAATTGCTGACTTGTGCGCTTGCTAAAAATGTCAACGATTGGGTCGGTGCCAATTCTATAAAAGCTCAAAAAGTATTCCATGCATTGTGGGAATATGTTACATAAACTAGAAATGGGTTGAGTTAATGACTTTATTGACTCCCTAACTCAGATTACTCAATAAACAGAAGCCTATGGGAATAAAAAATAGCGAGGAAGAAAATTTTGTAGCAAGAAAGCCAATAAGCCAATGAGGCAAGGGTCATGTATGTGAGCTATATGTGTCAATGACTAGCATATTTGATTTCAAGGACTTCAGGAAAAAAACATCTATTGTTTATAGCCTTTGAGATAGCACTAGGATAACAGGCAAGCTGAAAAATTCGCATTGAATTCGAAGTATAAGCACTTTATTTTAGGTAATATTCGATTTTCTTTTATTTATTGCAACACAATCAATTCCATCTGCTATTAAATTGAGATCTTCTTCTTAATTACTGGTGTGGACACCTAACACGCGATTCTCTTCATTATTTGCCACCAATTTGTTATACCTATTGCAGTCAAATCTTTTTCCACCTGATATCTCCAAAGGACTGGATCGGCCGCTATTCGTAGCCGTAATTCGCTGAACTATGCCAATGTCGCCGTATATCTTTTACAGCTCATCATTTCATCGACTGTGATATTCGCCGTTGCCAATGCGCAAAGTACCATCAATTTTCCACAAGACTTTTATCTCGAACACTCTTAAGGCTAACTCATTAGATGTTGGCATAATCCATGCCTCTGTATCATATAGGAGGACGATAACAACGAGATGCAAACTCGCTTTTTTGGGTTTTCCGTTATGGTTCCCTTCGTTCATCTACATATCTGGCTCTTCAATGCTCATATGGCATTTTTGAAATTTAATTTGCTACATTATAAATATAAGAGTTTGTAATTTGACGAAGTCGGGCAAGTGACCGTCGCGGCTGGCTCTGATAACTGCCAACCAAGAGGTCAAATTTTCGACAACTTTTTGCAGCAAGTGAGGTCGTATATCAGCAATAATTTGCAGAATTTTCGCTTTCAAGGGGTAAATCGACTCGGGCTTAACTGCGTAGACAAACGACTTCATATATCGCCACAAAAAAGTTTAGTTTAAAAGTTGTCTTCTTTCACGATCTTGGGGTCCAAGTCACAGGCTCACAACGCGGGATAATGCACTCACCATAAGTTTTCCTCAATAAATTGTTTTTGTCATTGGCTGTCTTGTTGGAACCAATGGTCGTTCGTGCATACAATTTCCATTTAAGGCGCAAAAAAAAAAAACAAAAAACCGACGCTATAGCGTTCCCCATTGATTGTAACATTATCGCCTTATTCGTTTTTCAAGGACAAATGAATCTCTCTGCTCATTGAGCACACTAAACCGTGAGTTTCTTCGCTTTAAACAGCTTTCTTTTGATAATTGGAATCGGTGTCCATTTTTTTTTAGGCCGAACCGAACCAAACATGTGACCCGCTTGATGGTCCTTTGACTTTATATTAGATTTTATAAGCTCACAAACCAATATCCTTCCGAAAAATCTTTCATAAGGTGGATGGGCACAGCTCCCATTATTGTGCCCGATGGCGATTGGACTTATAAGGGTCTTCTTCGATACTCAGCTCCATAGCAGCAATAATGTCCCCGTCTAACTAAAAAATATGAGGATTCACTGCTAGTGCCTCCCTAACATAGAAACGATACGAACGTTATCATAAAAATTATTCCAGTAAAATGACATCGATGGTTTAGACTTTCAGAAATTTTGATATGAGATAACAGTATCTATACTTGCAGTCCCAATGCGGTGCTAAATGATTGGACAAAAAATTTTATCATCAAAATATAAATAGTATAACGGGAAGTAGAGTAGATAGGCGATAGTTTCCGAACTCTAAATCTTTGAATGCTAATGAAATATAGTTCTTTTCCTAAGAATTTTGTTCGTATTAAGGCATAACCAGATGGCCTATAGCCACATGTTGATGTTCTAAAGTTTCTTAGTGGGAAAGGGAATATTTTCTTTCCTTACAATAGAAGCAAAGAAATTTGTGATTTTTACAGTAACTTAAAATAATCATCTCGGCCAAAAAATGGAATTATATCGTGAACATTTTGGCGCTATTATGTTTTACAACTGTCGACTTAAATTACCGCAGAAACAGTGCGTAGATGAACTTAATTAAACTTTTGGCGATGAAGCTCCATCAAGCATCAAGTGTCTATGGATGGTATGGTGAGTCGAATCTAAGTCGTAAGTCACTCCCAGACGAATTTGATGAAGGTCGTCCAAAAAAAGTTCTTGTTCCAGAAACTATTGACGCTGTGTGAAAACTTATATTGCAAGATTGTTATGTGGCCTATCGTGAGATAGAGACAACTATATGCATTATTGGTGCCATCATACATTCAATACTGTTTAGAAATGTAATTAGAATTTTTTCACGTTGAATCACACCGGTGCCTCGAAACATGGCTATGACATCGCAACAGATGAGATTTTTGTGTTGCGGAAGTTAAACAGCCGTCGACTGAATGGGTGTTTCAAAATGAGCCGAATCCCACAAAAGCTCTTCGCATACTAAGCACTTCCAGACAAATGTTTAGGTATGTTAGACAGGTCATGACCATTTTTTTGCCTGTTGTCTTTCAAGAAATCAGGAAAACCAACAACCGAAGAGGGATTCCTCTTTACCACGACATTAAAATGTTTAGATCTTAGTGGAGAGTATTTTTGAAAACCATAAAGCGATTTTTATGATTAATATTAGTTTTTGTTTTCTAATTCCGAAATCTAAAAGGCAAATGGTGACGGTCAGTACGGCACCAGTTCGTGGTTATAGAGGCCTTGAAAATTATACTCCAACAAATTTCCCACATTGATTAATATCTGCTGATTATAAGGCATTCTGCTATCTGCTCATAACAAATACAAATACAAAACGTTGGAATATGCAGCATTTTGTTTTGATAAACTAACTGCTTCAAATTTACATAGTTACGAGCAGCTCGGTTTATTGGCTCAAGTGCGCCGCCAAAGGCAGGAGTAACGCTTAATAAATTCATGAGCATTTATGTAAATATCAAATGAAATGTAAACAAATTCGGTATTTCTACCAAAGTCATGTCTTTGCCATGTAAATGTTACCCCTTCTTATGAGACTACCTTAAAGACTACCGACCGAAATGTCAAAAGTGTCAACAGCGAGGCAACGTATTGACCAGCCGAAACGGCAAATGCCAGATTAAACAAATATAAATAATACCAATTTTGTTGTTGTTGCTTTTTTTTTGGTTCTTATTTGTTTGGCCGGGCAAGCATTGCTTTTTTTCAGCATTTCTTCACTTAGGATCACTTCTAAAGAAGCCGAAAATGCTGTGATGAGCACTCGAGCAAACACGACCATAACCACAATGGACCAACTATAAAGACAATTTGAAGCGTAGAAATGAATTGGAGAAATAAAACAAATCTTTAAAAGTATTTGAAGAAGAAAATTCCAAATAAAATTGAACCAATGAACATTGAATAAATTTAAGGCTATGAAGCAACAGAAAAAAATCGAGCTCAAGGTGCGCGCTGAGGTGAGCGGTGAAGCGCGTAAAAAATTATAACAAAAGACAACAACAACGAAATGCACAAACTGACGTATTGTTGAACGACAGCAAATTGACATAATGTGGCGTTTCACAAACGCCAAGCGCGCACACACACACACACGCGCGTCGTCGATGCGCGCAGAGCGGCTTAACGCGCCGCCAAGTCATGAAACAATGGATATCCATCAAATGCATAAAAGGTCATGTCACAGAGGTGCGCGCGCGCAGCAAAGTAACCAAAAAAGACACCAAAAGGTGCACACAAACACGATCATATGTGTGCTAAAGAGGCCGCTCAAGTTATAAGCGCGTTGCCAAAGGGCAGCGCGACTCAACTAAAGAAAGCGGCCGCTCAGCCGATTAAGCCATCCTACGGCAACAAACGCCGCAAGGCGCTCTAACGACAACACACAGCAAAATGTTGAAAGAAGCAAAGCGCAAAAAGTGCCATGCAGCATGCAACATATGCGCGCTGCTGTGGAGAGCTAAGCATTTAAGGCGCTGAACACAGATGGGATAGTGCAGATAAGACGGCGATAAGATGCTGAATAAGATGAGACAAAGAAGAGAGACAAATATGCTCATATTGTTGCTGTAATACATGAGCGTCTTACAGAGATAGGTGATGGGGCATCTTCAGATATTCATATGTCCATAGGACCAAGTCGTATGACACAATGCCAGGCGGCCACTTTGTGCAATTCGCAGCCGCATGTGTAGCTGTAAATGCGAGAATTAGCGGAATCGGATTGTAAGTGTTGCTGTGGAGAATGACGCAAAATACAAATATAACAAAAAAGTGAACTAATATAACGCCTAAAGATGCAACGTCTCCGATAATAGAGTGTTCAACGGGGCGCATGATGTGGCACAAAACAAATTAGGCGCTTCACATGCCTCCAAGACAATGCGCAGCTGACAAAATGTAACTCGAAAGCAGGACAGCATTCGAAATTTCGAAAATTCTCACACCTTTGTTCACGCCTACAAGCTGTACGCGCTCGGCGGAATGCAGCTAAGTCCGAAGTGCCTGCATTAATGACAGTTAATCCGCTTTACGGCATTTAGCGTCTAAGCTAACTTAAAAGATGGCGACGGTGACAGCGGCGGCGGCTATGAAAGTAGAAGTATTTATCTACTTTGTGACTCAATTTTTTTAATGTCGAGATGTTTATTTTTGTTGTCGGGTTTTCATATATAGTACATATCTCTACAAATAGTAACGAAGTGGGTTTTCATCGAAATGGAATGTAGAAATTTCGAAAATTCTATTGGGATTGGGAATTGTTTTCAAATTTTTAAATTTATCGCATAAAAATGTTTCAAGTATTCAAAGACTTAAGCAAAATATCTTGAATAAAATGTAGATATCCGAAAAATTGTATTAGAGACAATAATTTCACAAATTTTAAACGTGTTATTTTTAATATTCGAAAAGCTAAAACGTTCCAAATGAAAATATGTTATATTCGCATACTTGGTTTTCCAGTTCAATTTTTTCATATACCAAAAATATTTGGGCATCTGTAAGTTTCGATGCTATTACTTTCATACCTATTGTAAATACAAAATTTACCAAAAGTCTACAAGTTTTGGAGACATTGCTTTAAATAAATATTGTATTCATACATCTATTTTTAAATTTGAAAGTTGTTCTGTCTTAGGGGGCATAATAGTTCTTAAGTCTCGGTACAAACCTCATTTATTTTCTATTCCATTCTGCATTTGGGAAAAACTTAAAATTATCCGAACCTTTTTTTTGTTCTATTCAAAAGAACTATTTTTCAAAACTTTGCGGGTAGCAGATAACAGAATAAATGTATTTTCAACTTATTTTCATATTATATAGTTATCCGTGATAATAGATAATGTATTAATATTTCTGGATAAATGAAAAAATATTTTTTATTATCCAAATATTATCCCTGACAATGGATAATCCATTCTTACATCTGGGTAATTGCAAAAACAGATTTTCTTCGCTCTCAAATATTATCCGTGCCAATGGATATCTCTTTTGTATATCTGGATAATATAAAAATATATCTCTTTATTCGAATATTATCCCAATCTGTATAAATGAAAAAAACATACGTTTTTCCGTGTAAATGGATATTATATTCGTGTACCTGAATAACTGCAAGCACAGATTTTCTTATTAACCAAATATAAACCATGCCATATCCATAATCTGTATGAATACCTAAATAACTGCAAAACCAGACTTTTTTACTATCCATATATTATCCGTGTCATTGGATAATCCATTCTTATAACTGGATAACCACAAAATCATATTTTCCCATTATCCGTGTTAATGGTTAGCCCCTCCATACATCAGGATTAATAAAAAAACAGATTTTCTTGGTATCCAAATATTATCCGTGCCAATGGATAGCCCATTCGTATATCTGGATAAATGAAAAAATACAGTTTTATCCATGTAATTGGATAACTCATTCGTATAATTGGGTAACTATAAAAACATATTTTCTTACTATCCAAATATTAACTGTGTTAATGAATAGCCCCTTCCTACAATAGGATAACCACAAAAACGTATTTTCTTATTATGCAAATTTTTATATGTAAATAACTGAAAAAAACGTATTTTCTTATTATCCAAATATTATCCGTGTCAATGAAAATCTAAATTGAAAATTTGCTGTCTGTAAAACCACTCTAACACTTTTTAGTATTTATCTAAGAAATCAATCCTTTTTCTTCTTCTTTAGCATTGCAACCGGGCGTTGTTCTGGGCTATCAAAATAAATCTTCGCTAGTTGCCTTCACCCTTGCACGCCAGTTGTACATCCCAAGTGCAGCCAAGTTGCTATGCATTACTCCTTCACTTAGTTCTATGGCCACTCTTCCTCCCGCTTTTTACCCAAAGTACTTGAGTCGAAGGAGCTTTTCGCTAGAGCATCGTTTTCCATGCGTAGGAAGCGCACTAAATAGCACATTCGTTAAATTTTATTCGCCTAACTATTGCAGTCGCCGTAGAGCTCATACATTACCTGGTTCCAACTTCTTCAGTACTCATCAATCATGAAACTAAGTAAACATTTTACTCATATTACTGCTTACCGACGACTTTATTTATTTAAATCAAGACCGTTAAACCTTCGAAGCTGTTTAAAGTTTTACAACTTACGACAATATTCAAAAAGTTAGGTTAGGTTGCACTTACCAGAAGGTGGAGATCTTCTTTTTTGGATCTGGATCTTCTTTTTTTGCACTTTCTACATGTGCCATGCTTGTACAAGTTTTTTTCCAAAGTAAACAGGACGTTTGGAATCTAGCGCCCCCTGGTGGCGCCATCTATATGTCGACTGGCTCAGATTCCAACATTCTATTCGACGCTTGTGACCGATTATTTTACCAAAATAACATTTTAACCATTAACCACTCCCCACTTCCCCGTGTTCACCTGATATGGCACCGCGCGACTTCTTCCCTTTCGGAAAAATGCATTTGCTCATGAAACGAAAGCGTTATGCAGACGTAGAGGCCATTCAAAAGGCTTGCACCGGCATACTAGCGGCCTTGCCGGCCAACGAGCTAAAACACTCGTTCGACATGCTTTTGTACCGTGCAAAAAGCTGTATTGAAACAGAAGTGCGAGAATATTTTGAATAAAATAAATTGATTTTGCCGAAAAAACCATTTGTTCGGTTTTTTTTAAGTACTGTTTACTTTGGAACACACCTTGTAATGCTCGCATATGATGCCAGTAGGTTCTGATTTGTGACTAGACCCACAACCGTCCTGTAATCTTATCTGGACCATGAGAGTGGAATGTTGGCGGGTTTTCCTTTTGTTCCCTTGCACATGATCTTGGCGGTCCTTCATGCATTCCAGCTCACCCTGATCCCTCTGACAGATCTCTCGGAAATGTCATTCAGTATCGTTTGTAGCAACTTGAGAATTTCCTGAACTGGTTCGGAAGCCAACGGGATGGCATTTTTGTCCATCTTATCAGCTATTTCCTTTCGCGGAACGCCCTTGTAGCCTAGAACCCGGTCTGTATGCAGCCGCTTTCCGTCAGCCTCGCTTCTAAGTACATTATCTGTCGCAATACGATGCGAGATTATTGCTTTGATTGCCGCGTGGCTATCTTCTTTATGTCGTCCTACATATTTCCTTACTGCAATGATTTCTACCTGAAAGATACTGGAGTACTCTGACAGCTTGAGTGCTCGCTTTAGATGTAGCTCTGCGCGCTCACTCCATCAACCATTTTCAACCATTTTTGATCAGCCCGTGTAGATGTTTACAGGCGTGGGTCGCTCCTTTTGAAAAGATGTTGAGAAAAATTGTATATCAAGTAAAGTAAAGCAATTGATTTTAGAAGAATTTCCGGTCTTTTTTAACAAATAAAATTCTATATCTCTCTCAATAAACCACTAAGTGGACCAACTAAAATAATTTTTTAGAACATTTGCTAAAATCAATCTAATTTACCACACTGTAAATGCACAAATTCCAGCACAATTAGACAACAAAGTACACTGTGGATCCACCTTTAAGTTAATAATTTCTGAAAAGTAAAAAAATCAATTAAAAATAAAATTTATTGGACACAAAACGGAAATTTGGAAATTTTTATAGTTGCACTTAGGCCTGAATGCTATATGTTCATGCATCAGTGTAGTGTATGTTTACTATATATTTGTCGTATGTGTGTACATATCTCCATTTGGTATATCTGGCCTTTGTATGACGCGACGATGTTTATAAATAATTCACTTTGTGAATCAATCTTGTTAGCCACATTTTAACACAATCACTTTAAATGCCACGCACTATATTAACATCCAGACACATACGCGCATACATAAGTCTGAATGCGTGTGTGTGTGTGTGTATGGGTATGCATATGAAATATGAAGTGATTTTCTTGACTTTCACCGCCTGGAATGCATTAAGGAAAAACATTTATTGAGAGTGCGAACAAACGGGAGATAAGCGTTGTGTCAGCGCGCATCCTCAACCAAAGAAACGCGCACACACGCATCTGTTTCCGCCCAGGCAAATTAAACGCGCCCGTTTGTAATGCATTTGGTTTGAGTGGCACACTGGAAACAAAACAAGCGTATGTGATAATTGCGAAGATGACAGCAGCGGGTGATGATGTTGAAAACGCTCAGCGCCGCCAAACCGCCTGCCGTTACAATAACGCGCTAACTCAGCCACCAGCGCGGCAACACGCCAAAAAACGCGCAAAATGGTCATGAATCATTCCGTTTGAAATTTCAAAAGCGGCCTCAGCCGGTAAAGCAGTAGCCAAAGCCAAAAGGCCAGCCGTCATCAACGCGCAGCTTAGGCGTTGTTGAGATGCATGCCAAGCGCTGTGTGCGCTTGTTGCATATACATGACATGTGCGTGTATGTATTGCGCCACGCAGCTTTGCGCCATTTATCAAGCGCGCCAATGTGCGCCATACTCCTCATTCCCCAGCAACGCCATTCTACTTACCGAAACGCAGGCGGCGGGGCTTCCTTGGCGGTGCAACAACAGCACAATACAAAACAACAACAGCAGCGATGAAAACAACAAATTGTGCTGCTGTACGCCATAGCAAGCGCGCATTACGCAAGCATTTGTTTGCCCAACGATCGCACACTAATGGATCTGCCCATTCTTTGCCGCAGCGCCTTTATAGTTGTTGCTGTAAAATTAAAATTGCAGTCGTTTGTTTTTACGGTAAATACACATGTGTATACGTATATAATTTTCAATTTTCCAGATTTATTGTCCAGCCTGAGTGCATGCATTTTGTGGCGCGTGCAGCATGCGGCATGCAACACGTATGCAAAAAAAAAACACTAAATTAAACAAGAACTTGTAATATTAGTTTTCGAAAGTGAGAACGCTAAAGGTTTATATTGTTTATTTAAATGTAATAAAGTAAATAACAACAACAAACAATAATAAATAAATAAAAAGCCGCGCGCTGACGCGCGTCAGCTGCGCGCTGGAATCACAACGGTGTCTCGGGTGTTGCGGTTCACATGTTCAGCCTGTTCAAATATAAATTAAATATATAAATATCACATATATATATGCATACATACATACATATATGTGTGTGGCACACGCCGCGTCCCGCAGCAACAAACGCAAGCGGCATAAAATCACAAAAAGCAATCAGGCGTTTTAACATTGACAACGCCAACCAACAATTACACGCCGGCAAAGTAATGGAAATCGAAATCGATCAGCTGTCGCGGCACTATTGCCACTGACTGCTGGGTCAGCGCGGCTGCTGACGTTGCTTATGAAACTACAAGTGGTGGGTGAGAAAGCCGCGGCGGCGGCGGCAATGACAAAACGACTTGTCAAGATCGCGCATGTTTTAGCTGAAAAATACAGCGCACACACACGCACCGCATATGACATACATCTATGCATAACACACACACATATTATTTTTCTAATAACAGTTTATTGCGTTCGTATGTTTTTCCTTACTTTTTATGCTTTTTTTTTTTTGTTGCTCAGCTCTAGTTTCTAACTTCAGCAACCGCTAATTGCCTTTATTAGTCGCATCAGTTTGGCTTGTGGCAGAGTAGTTTGTTTGAAACGATCAATCGTTTCATGTCGCCCGTCAATCCAACCAGCAGCACACACACACATAAACAGCACATACGTTTGTAATCCTGTCAACCTTAGTTTGTGGCGCTACCAGCAGCCGCTTCACAAATGTTCACCATTTACTATTATAAAAATGTGCTTCGAACAAATGTGCGCATTCCATGCATATGCATATGTATGTATGTTCAAAATAAAAATAATTGAGAAATTATGAAATAACAAAAACAACGCTT